>NC_135497.1:249545321-249600321 GCF_052857255.1 Amblyomma americanum
CTCACACACTCTCTCACACACTCACACACACTCTCTCACACACTCTCTCACACACTCTCTCACACACTCACACACACTCTCTCACACACACTCTCACACACACTCTCTCACACACTCTCTCACACACACTCTCACACACTCTCTCACACTCTCTCACACACTCTCACACTCTCACACTCACACTCACACACTCACACTCACACACATACACACATACACACACGCACACACACACACGCACACACACGCACACACACGCACACACGCACACACACACACACACACACATTTATTTGTCACAATTACAAGTTGAAATAAGTGTGCCCGCGGAAGCGCAAGTGCGCTTGTGGGCGGGTCACGGCAATCAAACGAAGTACAGGCTCAGTATTGACGAAAAAAGTTTCCTGTATGTAGAAACAAAACAAATACTGCACATCAAAGCTTATTGCAATAAGACACATAATATTCCTAAATACAAAAAAGAACAATATCACTAATGCAGACTGCCAAATTAAGACACTTATTTACACAGGTTCAAAAACAACTTGAACAACCTAGATTAACATGGGATGGCAAACTCAGAGTATTTAGAGCAATTTTTATAATGCAAGCTTACAGGGCTTTTGACATATTAAGTCAGGACTTTATTCTACATTTTACCTCTTTAAGGAATTGTAATGATAGCATTTCAGTTGGAAGCTGGTTAAAATGAAATGGGATGTAGAACATTCGGCACCTTTTCCCGTAATTAATATATACCTTGGAAAGTTTGAACGGGTTTATTTTTCTGAATACCTTGAGCTTGTTTTCAGGGTGTTTAAATTTATTTGAGAAATAGTTTCTGGCAATTACTACATGCGTGAATAGATCGTCAATGCAAAACATATCAGCAACGAGCATCCGTTTGGTGCTTTCAGCGGCCTCCATTGACGTGCCATACAAAACGTTAGCGGAAATTCTGCTCAGTATTCTGTCGATTTGACTGATTCTTTACGATGCACACGAACCATAAATAGTGACGCCATACCTTAAAACGGACTCCCCTAGGGCCTTCTTAACACTTCTTAACGCTATTGCGTTAAAACCTTCCAATCCTGTAAGGTTGGCTCTGAAGCGTGTGTTGTAAGGTTGGCTCTGGAGCGTGTGCAACCAGCACATAACCGTCCCGGAAAACTGCGCATCCCGATCGGCATCAGTGGCTACCAAGGTTTATCGCAGACCGCCACCACATGAAAGACCAGGACCCTGGAGGCAGAAAAGCCACCCATCGCAATCGCAATGCTCTCCATTGAGGAGGAAGAAACAAACCTATATTCTCACCAACTCTCAAGTTGTCTGCCGCAATTACTGCAGAAGTATGTCCGCCCGTGCAAATCATATCCTCAAAAGCAGATGGCACCAGCCAACCGATGTTGTTATTTCCACACCTGGTCACCACTACCTACACGGAAACCAGCGCGCGCGCTATCACCCGCGCTTATGCTAACCGAGACCCGCACGACGGCTGCATTAGATCAAAACCAGTGTTCGAACAGTACTGCGCAATCCTTCGTCATCGGCTTAACCAAAGTACGTATCCCTCGCCACACAAACACCTGAAGCGGAATCCAGGAAGCGGTTGCATGAAAACTGCTCCAAACCATCGCCTACCTTTTTCTTAAGCTCCCCAGCTGACAGCTAAGGCCGTAGGAGACCCGTAGTGAGGGTCCCTCTCCGTGAAAGGATTAGCTCAGCCAATCCAGAATATTGAAAGCGAAAAATGTCGGCCTTTACTGTGTTCATTGGCGTTGGCGTTGACAATGTTCTAGACGGCGATGGCCTTGGGGAAAGGAAGGGCTCATAACTGTCTCCCTGGATTTGCGGACGCCTCATTCGCGCTTTGATACATGTGGCGTAGCTGAGAGAGAGAGAGAGAGAGAGAGAGAGAGAGATGTGGCCTGAATGCATTACAGCTGACAGCGTTGTTACAGTGCTCTAGATCCTTGGTTCTAGAGCACTGTAGCGTTGTGGCTGACATGCGGCTCAGTCGCGTTCATTTGGTGATCAATCTCTCGCGATCAACCATTAACTGCATGCCACCTCCCACAGTGGCAGGGAGGGCGCGCTAACTGCCCAGTGTGTGGAACGCAACAAAAGCAGGCTTTTGCAGTTCGACATCAAAGTCACGTCCATGAAAGCGAGATTGAGGTTTCCAATGACCCTAAGAGTCGGTTGTGCGCCTGCCCTTCGGGAAAATGAACGGGCATTGCAAAGTTGTCAACGCCAATGAACTCTATGAACGCCGTCGGCTCACTTGTTTTGTTTGGTTCTTGAGGAAAGGAAACGACACAGTATCCCTCTCACATATCTCGGTGGACACCCGAACAGCGCAGTATAGGAAGGGATAAAGGAGGGAGGGAAAGAATAAAGAAAAACTGAAAATTGAAAGTCGTATTTTGAAGAAAGGCGTGGCGCTGCGCAACGGCGAAACACATGTGGCTCGGTGCTACTAGGGGCGCATGCGCTGTAGTGACTAGAGAGCGAGAAAATATATCCGCGGCGGGGCGAACATTGTGACGTCATGTGCCTCCTCAGAGTACAGCCACGGCGAAATCGCAAGTTCGCGGCCAGTAAAGCTTTCGCTCTAAAAATGTTTACCCCGCTAGAATCCAGCCCCTCCCTAAGCAATTCCCTCAATTCAGGATTGGTGCGTCAGCTGACCCGCCGCGGTGTCTCAGTAGTTAGGGCGCTCGACTACTGATCCGAAGTTCCCGGGTTCGAACCCGAACGCGGCGGCTGCGTTTTTATGGAGGAAAAACGCTAAGGCGCCCGTGTGCTGTGCGATGTCAGTGCACGTTAAAGATCCCCAGGTGGTCGAAATTATTCCGGAGCCCTCCACTACGGCACCTCTTCCTTTATTCTTTCACTCCCTCCTTTATCCCTTCCCTTACGGCGCCGTTCAGGTGTCCAACGATATATGAGGCAGATACTGCGTCATTTCCTTTCCCCAAAAACCAATTATTATTATTATTATGCGTCAGCTGAGAGTAATAGAGTAGCTGCTCCTTTCTTTTAATCAGAATTATTTTATTTTGTCTTAGCATACGCCAGGAAAAGGAGATTGTTTGACAGCTCACGGTTATATATATATATATATATATATATATATCGTTCTGTTGTTATTTTCGAGATGCATTTATAAAGGAGGCAGATTAAAAGGTATACGCAGGTTGAATAAGTCAATGCTACCTTTGAGCAGTTCTCATTTTACACGACTATACAGATTATTTCAGGCAGAGCTTAAGAAGCGTAATCTATCTCACGAACGATGTTCACAAAGAAGGCCTGACGTACGCTGAGTTTTAACGCGACGACTTCGGCAACTGTAGGTGTATGCGGTGTTCCATTAGGGGTGGCCCTGGGAGTGTTCCCCCTTCGCCCCCCCCCCCCCCGCGTGGAGGGCTGATTATTTTGTGCAATGCCACGTCGTTTTAACAGAAATTATTAATGTTGAATATGTACTGTGTAAATTTTTTGTGATCACTCGATGTTAGGTGATTAGCATGTTACACTGTAGTGGTCATGTACAGACGGGATTTGATTGTGTAGGTTTTGTTTTGGCGTGTCAATAAACTTCTCTTTATGTGATTACCTTGGCGAAATTTCTTACAAATTACAAAAAACAAGCAATAGCAATAAGCCTGAAGTGCCGTTGAAAGTTTTTCCTTCTGTTTCTGCGTGTTATTAATAAATAATTGGTTTTTGGGGAAAGGAAATGGCGCAGTATCTGTCTCATATATCGTTGGACACCTGAGCCGCATCATAAGAAAAGGGATAAAGGAGGGAGTGAAAAAAGAAAGGAAGAAAGAGGTGCCATAGTGGAGGGCTCCGGAATAATTTCGACTACCTGGTGATCTTTAACGTGCACTGACATCGCACAGCACACCGGCGCCTTAGCCTTTCGCCTCCATCGAAACCCAGCCACCGCGCTTGGGTTTGAACCCGGGAATTCCAGATCAGTAGCCGAGCGGCCTAACGCCTGATTCACCATTGCGGGTGTGTGTTCCCGCCGCCGGCTTGCGTCGGTGGCCGGTGGACGATTTCCGGTCCTGCTCTTTTGTTCGGGTGTCCTTCGGCTGACCGGCGCCTCAATATGGTGTGCGAGCCACCTAAAAAGGCTCTTGCCTTTGACGTCGTCCTCCCTGATAGGGCTAGTCCCGAGGATGTCGATGCGACAACCTCCGTATTTGGATTGGAAGAAGTTTACTGTGTCCAGCACTTCGGTTGACGCAATTATCAAGTAACCGTGAAGAGTGAAGCCGCCATGACTGCAATCGTTCATACGTCCTGCCTCATCACCGGCGAGGAACGAGTTGCATCGTCCCGCTGAGCCCTCAGGGGACTCAGGTGACTGTTCTTTTTCTGACCGCCCGCGAACCAAGTATGGCAAGGTGCTGCACATAAGTCCCGGCATCAGGGGATCGCGTCCCACTGTCACCACCGGGACGCGGTACGTCCAAATTGAAATGAACCCGGACTCGTCCGTGCCTAACTATATCAAGGTCGCTGGCCACCGCGTGACATGCGATTACAAAGGCATGCGACTTGTTGGTAGGCATTGTGGGTCGGCTGTACACTTCACTTCAGAGCACAATGCATGGCTCCGTTCTGTGCCCGCTGCGAGGTCTATGGGCACAAAGGCCAAGGTTGTGTGCTCCCGTGTCGACGTAATGGTGATCCACAAGCTACCGTGGCATGCGCGATCAAGCCCTCATACTCTGAGGCTGCAGCCCGACCTGCACGTCCGCCGGCCGCACAGGCAGCTGTTGAAGCCATCAAGGAGCCCGGCGTTTCCGATACCGACGCTGTTACGGGTGCTTCTTCTGCGTCTCAGAGTGTCTGCTTGGAATAAGCGGTGCCTGCGGCTGATGCGTCCAGTTATGCTCCAACAAGCCGACTGTCTCTCAGCCTCACAAGTCTGTCAGCCTCAGCCTCTCCAAGTGTACCTGCCGCTATGGAGCCCGAGACCATTGAGCCCCTACAGGTCTCTGATGCTGAGGATAGCCGCTGTCGGAGCTTGCGCTGCACCTCGCAGCCAGCGTTGAGGCTTTAAGCAACAACGCCAACATATCTGACGCCGATGAGGACGAGAGCAGATAGTCGTCCTCATCTTCTTCAGTCAACCTCGTCATTGACGAGACGCTCATCGTGCCTAGGTATGCGCCGAGGCCGCTGTCGACGTCTCCTTCGTCATCGAGGTTTAGTATAGTATCCGCACAGATATTTCGCCTGGGCTGGAACCAAGGCCATCCCCTGACACAGAACCTATGCAGTCGCCGTCCTCTTAAACATCGATGATTAGCGCCAGCACTTCTAATACCCTGTCTTCGGATGTTGAGACGGTCGCTTTGAGTTCGAGCTTAAAGCGTTCACATGCGTCGACGACGGACTCGGACATTTCTGCTGGTTAGCCAAGGAGGCCTCTTGCCTCCTCTGGTCCGACACTACGAAAAAATTGAGGTGGTTTGGCGCCGTTTGCGGCGCACTTTGTATTGCCTATACATCATGCATCCTCGTTTTATTTTTCATTTCCGAAATGACTATTCTTTACATCATCACTCTTAACGTGCAGAGGATCCGCATTGTTATGAAACAGGCAAAGGTAGTCCCTTTCGCTCGTTCATCGGGCTCTGCCAGCCAGAACCCATCCTCTGCCAGCTAGAACCCATTTTTTTCGCCTCAGTGAAGTTTTATAATTTAGGCGTCGGTATGGCATCGATGCTTTCCTTTCGTACGCCAGCACGCGTTCTAGCTACGTTGGTGTTCTTGTTTTTTTTTTTAACCGAAATGTATTGCCGCAGGGCATCAATGATGGGTGAAGGTGGGATGAATGATGTAGTAGAGACCAAATGAATGGAAAAAGGGTACTTGATTTAATGGAATGCAGTACAGAACGATGGTACGATCCCTGCGGCCAGGCAGTGCATGCAGCAGGGTTGCTTGGTGAAAGACCCGCTACCATCAGGTGCCAGATCCTTGTGGGCTTGAGAGCTGGGCAGACCCACAGTAAGTGATGAATGTCGGCTTCAATGTCCTCGTGTTTACATATCGGACACCCTGGCCGAGGAAACAAATCGCGGTACTGAGGCCACTTCCGAATGACGGCTGGTGTGAATGCAACACTGACCCGCGGGGGAGGGATACAACAAGACCGCGGGGGAGGGTTACCGCACACGGACGGATGAGAGCACGCGTGCGGCGCCGGAGAAATTCCTTTCTTGATGAAAGGAGGGTAAAATTGTCCAAATGAAGGAGCCGAGGCAGTGATGAGTTTGGATTCGCAAGGCGGGCCGCTAAATCTGCCTGGCTTTGATAGGTCAGCAGATCCCGTGGGACCCACTCAATACGTAATCGCTCCAGGATGCGTGCCGGAGCCGATGGATGTCCTGACATATCGTTGGACAGCGGCTAACATGTCGTATCAACCGGACAACTTGAATAGTGTCAGTGCGGATGACAACGCGGGCCGCAGGGAGAATCGCTTTGTCGTTCACGGAGAAGAGTGCTTCTTGAACTGCAACGATCTCAGCACAAAAGGACGAAGGGGGTTTGTAAGCTGAAACCAAGAGGTTTGATTCAGGGCTGGTCTGCACGGGCAGTAGATAGATGTTGTAGCTTTGCAGTCTTGTTTGCTTGCATCTACGTAGACAACAATGGATCCTTCAGGCAGGCAAGCACCTTGCTCCTCAAATTTCTTGCGAAACAACGATGCCGAATAAGCAGATGTTGGCCGGAGATTATCCGTTTGCCTGTTGTCGCTGAGCTGTACAAACTTCCATGGGGGAAGAACTGGCGTTGGCGGCTGAAGGACGGACTGTGACGTTGCATAAGTTCTCAGTGCTTGCGTGAAGTGCGATAAACTGGCCTTAAGGCTGCGCGCTTCACGGCTCTGCTGCACCAGCTCATCAATGGTATTGAGCTGCGCATTCTCTTGTAAAGCTATTACCGGTGTGAAGCGTGGAAGGCACGTAATGGTCCTCATAGCCTCTCGGTTCACGGCTTCAAGGCGATCACATTGGTCTCTTCTAAGATGTTGAAACTGGGCTTGATAAACAATACGTGTCTGCAGAACTGTCCTCACAAGGCCGACGACTGGCGCCGGCCGACCAACATCAGTCCAGGTGGCAGTTGTAGCACTGTTGAGCGCTGTTTGTATGCGCTCAACAAGGATTGGCGAAGAATCTTTGTCCAGAAGATTGTCCATACAGGAGTGAAAACTGTCCCAGTTAATCCCAGAACATCTGTAGCGTAAAGGTTGGAAATGTGAGGTGTGAAGACCGATGATGATAGGATGATGATCACTTCCCCAGCAGTCTGGCACCATGTGACAGGAGGGAGTACCCGGACCCGACCACCACGTAGTGTCTGGAGCATAGGAAGCACTGCGAGTTGGACACACTGGCCGTGTTGCTGTCTCAGGATGGTTGAGCAGCACAAATTGGGCATTCGTGAAGGCGTCCCGCAAACGCCTGCCACGAGGGCTCGAAGTGGGGTACCCCAAATCCAGCTGAGGGGCGTTAAAGTCGCCTCCGACTAAAATCAGACACCCGGGATACTGCCGACCGACGATTGTTAACCAGCCAAGATTAGTACAGGAGCAAGCACCGCCGGCTGGTCTAACGTAAAAGCAAACGACCACAACTGTTCCCTTAAATTTCGCAGCCACTGTCGCTACCTATTGATACGACGTGCACCAGTTTTCAAGAGCAAGGCGTGCATGCGGAAAACGTGAGTCCACATACACCGCCGCAATTCCCGGGGTGCAGCCGTTTGTACACGACGGTCTATCTTTGAAGGAGGCATGTAGGCACGGAAGCCTGGAATCGATGGCAAGGTGTTTGTTTCCTGTAGCAACATGGCCCATACCTGGAGCTTGTGAATTTGTAGTCGGGTGTTGATCTCTCCCACCTTCATGGAAATGTCTCTGCAGTTCCACTTAAGCACACCAGCACGACTGGAACTTCCCATTTCTAGTTACCAGCCCATGCGCTGTAGAATCACGGTCGTCAGGTTGGACCACTGGTTAACCATAAAACGGAGCAAAGAAGTCGCAGTATTGTCCAGTGGCACTGCGGTAATCTGGGAAGAGGTGGCAGGAAATGACACTGGTGGGCGGTAGGAAGGCGATGTTGCTGCGCCACTGATAGATGCGGTGGATGACTCCGCTGTTCATCTACGTCGAGCGAACAGTTCACGGTGTTCCCGGAGCTTGGTGACCTCCGCTAAAAGACGTGCGATTTTTTTCGTCGCCTGCAGCCATATCGTCCTGCGGTATAGTTCAGGCACACTGCGCTGCTTTGTTGGGTGTTTTCGGAGGCGTTCTTTTCGCGCAGTATCGTAAGAAGGCTGCTGAGCTGAAGGATCATTCCAGGTGTGCTCAGGGAGCTCCGAGCACTCGTCGTCATGCCACTGGAGAGCTGCGAACCGATTGGATGTCTGCGATGAAGTTATACTGTCGTGTATTGGTCACGGCTTAGTCATACGACGACGAACCTTTTGTGTTGCCTTTTGATTTGTCGGACAGCTTGGAGATGTTATCTCTTGGTCGTCGGTTTTACAAAGGCCGCATCGATAATTCACTTTCCCTTCCGATGTACTTTCACCGGCAGCACTGAAGGGGCAGGATTTGCGCGTATGCCCAGTACGGAAGCAGTTACAGCAATCTACCGCACTCAGTTTATATGGCCGAGGCCGTAAAATACCTCCATAATAGCACAGACGGGCTGGTAGTGTAAGAGGGCCTTGCAAGGTGACAATGCAAGAGCGCTCTTTCTCATGCGTAGGGCCTGGATGACACTGTGCGTGGGACAGTACAGCTCACGCTAGAGTGCAGTTTGATCCTCAGTGATATCGACGTTGTAGACGACACAGCGCTGCAAGTCGGAGCCTTCAACTAAATACACTTGTACTGACACTGAGATTTCGCTTTTTCGAAAGCGTTTGGTGAGCGTTTGCAGCCGTTCTACGGCAGCCAGAGTCGGAAGCCACACTGCAATGGTGTTGGACTTTGTCCTGGCTGTGAAGCCCTGAAAACATTTGGTTCCGAGGCACGCGTCCTAACTTGTAAAATCTTGTTTGGTATATCCGTGAGGCTTTTGTCAGCCAGTGATTTAATGGTAACTTTGTAAGAATACGATCCGGGTATAGGCTCCACTGAGTTCTAGAACGTAAGACAAGTGCGCTTAATTTGGGATCCATCACTTTCCGAAGATGGAATCGGTTGGCTGTCGTTTGAGGGACGCTTGTGAGTTGCACGAGGGCTCTTTTGCACGGGTAGAGGTGCCGATAAGTCCATTGCAATGCCCGGTTCTTCATGCCGTGCGGTTTGAGGCCCATCCAGTGGTGTAGAGTTGATGTCCATTGGCCCTGGGGGCAGATCACTTACGCGCTGTTCGGCATTTCGGATAGGCAGGAGGGGTGCATCTGCCGAGGAACCGGGAGCACAAAGCTGGACGTGGCGCCGCGGATCAGGTGTCAGGCGCTAAGCCTAGCATCAGTGCCCAGCTCAGCTGCACTCATGCATGGTTCCCAGGAGGCCTCAGACGGTGAGAGGACGTGCGGAGCTTATTCAGAAGGCGAACATGCAGTTCTCTTCAAATAGGGCACGTATTTATGTGGATAGCGAGGTTTTTCTCAAGAACGATGTGCATCCACTTTAGCAGGGACACACTTCTTCTTCGACCGTGTTCTTGGTTTGAACCGCATACGCCTGCGAGAACCATGTTAACTACGATGCGATAGCTTGGACGCGTGCTGCCGTTCGAATGCACGTTTAACGCAATTCGCCTGAGAATTCTTTGCATCTATGCACGTGCACATTCTAATTTGGCAAACTCATTTGTAAAGATCTAGATGTGTATTTTCTAGGAGGAAGTAACGTTCTGATGTTGGGCGATTTCATCTGCGTGCTCGATACGGTTGCTGATGTGCAGGGCCCCGGTAGGGGTAGGCTAGGGTGGAATGCGCGCGAGTTGCGCCGCCTAGTCAGCCAGTTTATGCTTAGAGACGCTTATGAGCTCATGTATGGCGGCGTCTTTGTGTGGACTTGGCTTCGCGGATTATCGTCGAGCAGGTTATGCACCGACGGGCCTTTCGAGGACAGTGTGTGCTGCCAACCTTATGACGCTGCCATGCTCGCCGGTATACATATCAGACCATCGCCCCTTTATTCTCTCACTCGGGGTTCCGGCGCCTGCAGTGACTCCTCACCAACCGTGGCGTTTGGATGTGCGCATCCTTCACGACGCCAGCACGAGAGAAGGGCTAAAGCGGGCCTTGCGTTTTGGGCCGTGCCTGGCGACTGGGACCTTCTGAAGGAGCAGTGACGTCACCATTGCGCCGCTTTTGGTCGAGCCCTTAGGGCTCGCGTCTCAGATGAGGCGCGCGTGGTGACTGCAAAGTGGCGTATTGCTCAGCGCACCCCGTCGCCATCGCCGCTCATGTGCGCAAGGAAAGAGGAGCTTTCGGAGCGTCTACAGCGTCTTTTACGATCATCCTCTTTGACAGCGGCTTCATGTCGTTGTCAACGCAGTCCAAGTGCTCATCCTGAGGTACTTCGGTTTGCGCGCCAGGAGCTGTTCTCCCCTCAAGGTGCGCCTGCTTTTAGATATTCCGCCAGGGCTATGGCCCTGCCAGTTGGCCGGAATTTCAGTGCGTTTTTCGTCCATTTCCGGGATATTGCTCAGTCGCTTCCTGGTTGATCCTGATGAAGTTTCCGCACATCCATTTTTTGCAGGCTTGCCGCAGGTTGTCGCTTAGCTTCACGCCGGCCTTATGGCTCCACCAACATGTTATATCAAGGAAGCGTCAGATTCCATGAAACGAGGCTCAGCGCCTGCTCCACATGGTCTTCCTGTGGAGTTATATTTACAGTTCTGGAATATTTTAGGCCCCGTTTTCTCGAATGTGTTAAAAATCAACTTCACTCTGCATGTCTTTCCTGATTCATTTAAAAGAGGCCGCATTGTCCTTATTCCTAAAAAGCCTCCTTTCTCGACATGTCCTGCAGATTGGCGCCATATCATCCTACTAAATTCAGATTACAAAGTATTAGCAAAATTACTCGTTCGCCGTCTACGGGCTCTCTTCCCGTCCCTCATTTCCTGCCACCAGGTTTGCTCCATCCCGGGTCGTACAATACATAGTTTATCTTCCGTAACGCGAGATTTCTAGAGTATACCATAACCCTGCGCGCACAGGGTCTTCTTGTTTCGCTCGATCAATAGAAAGCATTCAACTTTTTGGAGCATGAGTATATTTACGGTACACTGGATGCTTTCGGTTTCCCACATTCTTTCGTGCTTCTCATTAAAGAGATGTACAGAGATATCCCAAGCACTCTGCTCCTCGATGACCGGTGAAGTACCGCATTTGATGTTGGCCTCTGTGTCCGTCAAGGTTGTCCGCTCTGCCCCCTCTTGTTTGTCTTAGCATTAGAGCCGCACCTCTTTTGAGTCAATCACCACTCTCTTATTAGAGGTCTGGCTTTGCCAGGCAGTGAGGCAGTACGCGTCACCGCTTATACAGATGACATCATACTCTACTTAGCTGATGAACGCAGCCTGTTCGAAGCTTTAAACGTTTTTCGTGAGTACGCCTCCTTGTCCAGGGCTGCTCTTGATTATTCTAAGAGTCGTTGTTTTGTGGGGTCTCCTCAGAGACGTATTACTTGTTCAATACATTTGCAGTGGTGTGCGCAGATGCGCATTTTAGACTGACCTACGGCTGTGCTGCAATATGGGATGGTATGTGCTCTTCGGCCGTAGAGGGCATTACAGTGCGTGTGCGGAGGGCGCAGACTTTTGACCTGCCTCTGCATGAGAGGCGTTGCCTGGTTCAGTCGGTCATACTGGGTGCCCTCTGGTACCTTTGCCACATTGTTAAACCACCCCTGCGCTTCATAAGGCGGGTGCAGACTACAGTTTTTCTTTTTTTTTGGTCAGGTGGAACCGAGCTTGTGGCTGGTGCTGTTCTTGGCCAACCACGCGAGAGAGGTGCTTTTGCTTTTCCAACTTTCTCCATCACGGCCTCGCTGTTAGCTTGGAAGTGCATTTTGCGTATCCTGCTGAGCACTTCTTTGCGTTTTTTGAATACCTCGGCCCCTGTTAATAGTGGACCTTAATCAGAGCAGCCTACCGCTTTCTACGCTATGTCAATGGCCTTTTTGCAGACATGTAAGCGCAGTAGCACCTGATGTAAAGATCGTTGCAGATGGTGTGGTGGACATTATGGGCTCGCTGGTGTTGCCTGTTGTGCCGGCGGCTCGCCGCTCACCGATGCGCCGCGTTCAATGGACCCGAATAGCGTCCACACTTCTCCCGGACCATCTACGCGACTTTGTTAGGAAACTTGGTTGGGCAGTGCTGCCTACTTGTGATCGGCTGGAGCGATGGGGTGTTTTACGCTCCAGTACCTGTCCGAATTGCCCGCTTCCGGAATCTAATCGCCAGGCTACAGTCGCCTGCGCGGTAGAGCGTGTCTTTTGGCGCGCGGTTCATGCGGGATTCGGTGGGCAGGGCATTTCGATCTGTCTCCCGTGGCAGCTTCCCCAGCGGCCGTTTTGCTTGCCTGTTAATTGTTGCGGGTCTTTTTAGTTTGTGGCGCAGTAGATGCACCCCGGTCGCTGGTGGCTTTTGACGCGCTCAGTGTGGCCAATACTTGGCCGTCTTCGAAGGGAGCTGAGTTTCTTGTCAGAGGAACTCTTTCTTGGGAGAGGAAGAGTTTCTCCGGCAGTGGTCGTGCTGATTCATTTGTGTTAACAACGATCGTCTTGTTCTGATTTTTAGACCAAACTGCCGCTAAGGCCTTTTTTGCTGTGTCAGATTGTTTCTGTTTCACTCTTCTGTCAGTAGGTACGCTATCCCGTTCTACATCGCCCACAAGCAATTATTGTTAGTGGCTCAAAGATGCTTATGGTACCTCTTTAATTGGCTCTCCTTACATGCTTACCGCCATGTCTACTTGTGAATGTCAATGTACCCGGTAACCTTTGCATGTGTACATATGTAAATACAATTTTTGCTAATCACTTGGCAAATTTTTTTCTTATCAGGCTTGGCAGTTGGTGTGGAAACCCCCATATGTTTGAGAGAAAGGGAAACTTTATTATAACAAATGAATCAGGTGCACGCAGGACCCTGGGTCCCCGCAAGACACAGATAGCGCTGAGGTATTTGTTACCTGGTTCGCTCCATTGTGCTGGATACCTTTAGCCCCTTTGTCACATAGTAATGACCGCTGCTCCGTGTCATAATAACACGTGTGCAGACAAAAGATCCTTCTTTTTTTTTGGTCGGGCGGAACTGGGCTTATGGCTCTTGTTGTTGATGGACAATCACGGGAGATGGGCTGTTTTGCCTTCCCTATCTTCACTTACTCGTTGTCTGTTTTGAACGGTATTTTACGCGAGAGCGCACACCCAGCGTTGCACGTCGTTCACTGTTCTGTCTCAAAACATCTCAGAATTTTGCGAGCAAGAATATAGAAAAAGAAAATATCCCTTATTGGATTTCGAATCTATAGGCCGTGTGTGTGCCATTGGAGGGGTGGCATTGGAGGAGGAGCGAAAAGAGCAACTAAGTTATCGGGAGGTGGCGGGAGGCAAAGCCTGGGCGCATAGGAACACAGCGCGGCGAAGAGACAGCAGCGACAGACTGATGCCGCTGACGGAGGCTAGCGAGTCAAGTGAACGTTGCTGTGCGTTTCGCCTTGGGATGCACGCACCGTGATCCGCTGATGCCGAGCCCGCGCTTCAGCAACCGGAGACCACCGCGCGCTATCGCGCGGTCGCCGCCACGGAGGAAGAGAGGGGAGGGGGGGGGGGGGGGGGGGGGGTACACGCAGTGAAGAACGGCGGAGCCAATGCGTTTCGGCTCAGCTGCGGAGCTGGTTACGAGTTACAGCGGGGACGCCACGAAGCGCTGGAACGGGCGCCAAAGAGCTACGTTCTAAAAGATGAAGTAGGAGAAGGCGCTATCACGTCTACTCTTAAGGTGAAGGTTAAGCGTCCTCCTAACTTTCGCATACGCTCGAGGGACGCGTCTCCGGCGTGAACATCGGTGCGGCACTTTTGGAGCGAGAACTTCCACTTCTCCCATGAAAAGCTGAAGGTCAAACAAATGACGCTTGAATTTGATATCTAACTGGAGGCTCGCCCCAGGTGTGGAGCTGCGTCGTCATATGAATTGCCGACGGTGTTACCACTCGTTCCACTTCTCCGATCGGTCGCTCTCGCGAATTCTGTCACGTGCCAAACCACGTGATAAGCTCTTGCTGAATAAAGGCGACGCTCGCTGCCTAGACACCTCGGAGACATGGAGCCAGAACCGGTCTCCGAGACGAGTTCTTCCACTGAGCAATGGAGGGGCCGGACCGCTTCCAGCGATCCCTACGGCAGCGAGCGTTACAAAACCGCCTTGGCTAGGCATTCATCGAGTTGATGAAACCCCTGAAGAACTGAAAATGCGCCTGGAGAAAGAACGGTTTAGGCAACAAGAGTTTCTCAAGCTGAAAAGGGCAGCGGATGCTGCCAACGTCTCCGCGTCGACATCGGCGACTAATTCGGTTACCTTCCGTTCCGTACAACACGGCTCAGCCAAGTTGAGCCCAAGCGTTATTTTGAGCCTTTCTTTACACTTTGTACAGCGAAATCTTTTTTTAGCCTTGATGTCAGCCATTTAGAAAGTTTAACAGTAGCCGTAACGCGTAACGTTACGCATTCTGGTTTTGCATTTTCTAATCGCGCGGTTCATGTGTCTACACAGAAAGTGAGCCTGGAATGCGCCTGTCGTTTCCTTGAAACCAACAGAATGTTTAGACCGCGAAGAAGATTCTCAGCCTAGCCTTTTTTTGCAGTCTAGACGCTCTCGTCTATTTCAAGAAAGACACAAAACTGACTTACCTTTCGGGAGGGCACCTCAGCTGCTCCGTGACAACATGAACGACGAGGGAAAGCTTGTTTCCAGCTGGCGTTGGTGATATTCTCTGATAGCGCGGTTCAAGTGTGCACCCGATAAAGTGAAACGTTTATGCGCCTTTTCCACCGGTTACCTCGCAGTGCTTCGTATGCTCTAGACATGACGTGGTGGTCTGGTCTGGGTACTCCCTCCTGGCACATGTTGCCAGACTGCTGGGGTAGTGATCATCACTCTATCATCATCGGTCTTCACAACTCACATTTCCGACCTTTACGCTACAAATGTTCTGTGATCAACTGGGACAGTGTTCGCTCCTGTATGGACAATATCTCCTCAGATTCGTCGCCAATCCTTGTTGAGCGCATATAAACAGCGCTCAACAGTGCTACAACTACCACCTGGACTGATGTTTGTCGACCGGCACCAGACCTCGGCCTTCTTAACTTGTGGGCGGCACGCCGTCAAGCCGAGCTGGCTGCTTTACGCAATTGCACTTACGCGATTGCACTATCTTTCAGCTAAGGCACACAAATATGAACGCGACCTCTCTCGACGGCAGTGGCATGCGTGGTGCGAACTGTTTTCTGCAAAATTCACGAATGCCTTTCTCTGGTGAACATTCCGTACAATGGAACGCGGTCGCCGTTCGACTGACGCAGCAGGAACCGCATGCTTCGCGGATAACTTGTCGCCAGATGATTTCGTCAAAGAACCAGGGCGAGAGTTTTTCCCATGATACGATGCTGTACCTTCTTCAGCCGCTAGTTTAAATATGGCAAGCATCCCAGCTCATGCATATCAAATGCCGTCTGATGTTTCATTTCATTTCATTTCATTTATTTGTCCCTTAAAGGCCCGAAGGCATTACATAAGGGGGGGGCGTACATACAGGTTGGAGGGTAGGAGCAGAGAACACAAAAGAAAGAAAGGGGGAAAAATACACGGGGTACCAAAAAAGTGTACAATAATATACAAACTAAAAGCAAGAAATAAACATACAAAAAGAAAACAAGGAACAGTTGGCACTTCGGTGTCGCAGTATGAATATGTTTATGAGAAGTGATTAGCCAGTTTCTCGCGGAAAAGGCGGCGATCGGAGCATGTTATTACGTTGTCGGGAAGGCCATTCCAGAGCACTATGGCGTCGGGAAAAAATGAACTGCTCATTGCGGAGGTGCGGGTTTTGATGCGTGCGATTGGGTTACTGTGGTTTAGGCGGGATGACGTACGTGGGGGTGGCTGCAGCAACAATTGTCTTGGTGAGCGATAAAAGAAAGAGCGAAAGAGGAATAGACGGGAAATAACACGGCGAGTTGCTAGTGTTTGAAGGCCGAGGGATCGTTTTAGTAATGTTACGCTGGTATTTCTTGAGTACTGCGATGCAATAAAACGGGCGGCGCGATTTTGAATGGCTTCAAGGTCTGAGATGAGATACGATTGTGATGGATGTCCGACAGATGACGCGTACTCCAATTTAGGACGTACGAATGTTATGTATGCCAACTTTTTTACTTCAGGTGATGCAGATTTTAGATTGCGCCGGAGAAAACCAAGTGTGCGTGATGCTTTGGAACAGATGGTCTGAATGTGTGTTGTCCATGACCGCGATGATGTGATGTGTACTCCTAGGTATTTATAAGATGATGTTCTCGTGACGGCGACCGATTTTATGTTGTAAGTGCTATCAATAACTGTTTTTGCGAGAGAATGATATGGATTGGCATTTATTTAGATTAAGAGGCATGTGCCATTTGTCACACCACGCTGAGATAGTGGTTAGATCCTGTTGAAGAGCGGCAATGGCGCTAGCGCCGTGGATGGGGCTGTAAATTACGCAGTCATCTGCGAATAAACGTAGCGTTGATTTTATGTTGATCGGTAGGTCATTGATGTAGATGAGGAATAAAAGAGGTGATAAGCCTGCACCTTGAGGTACGCCGGATGTTACGTCGGAAAAAGCTGAGCGACAGTTATTAACACAGGTGAACTGCTTACGTCCTTTAAGGAACTGCTCTAGCCAGGAGAGCAAAGTTTGTGGAATGCCGAGCGATGACATCTTAAAAAGAAGAAGATTATGGGAAACACGATCAAATGCTTTTGAAAAGTCGAGAAAGATAGCGTCGATCTGGACAAGGTTATCTAAGTATTGTAGAATGTCGTGGGTGAATTCGGCGAGCTGGGTCTCACATGACAGCTGCTTCCGGAAGCCGTGTTGATTCGGATAGAAAAAGTTCATTGATTCTAGGTGGGTCATAAGATTGGAAAAAATAATGTGCTCAAGTAGTTTAGACGGTATACTAGTGAGGGAAATGGGACGATAGTTGTTAGGGCACGTGCGGTCATCCGCTTTAAATATGGGTGTAATTTGAGCTTTTTTCCAATCGTCAGGGACAACCCCGGTATCTAAGGATTGCGTAAAAATTAGATGCAGTACCTGGCTAGACAATGAAATGGTATTTTTTAGTAGCT
Organism: Amblyomma americanum; assembly: GCF_052857255.1. Classification (NCBI taxonomy): domain Eukaryota; kingdom Metazoa; phylum Arthropoda; class Arachnida; order Ixodida; family Ixodidae; genus Amblyomma; species Amblyomma americanum. The sequence goes on from NC_135497.1 coordinate 249,562,745, forward strand.
TACTGTTAATTTGATCGCAGCCGGATGATGTAGATATTTTCAGTGAGGCAATAAGCTGTGATGCACCATCAGGGTTAATTTCGATTTTAGGCATTTCTGAGAGTGAGATTTCTGGAATGTGTTCTTTAGCAGTAACGTTAGCAGCGGAAAAAACTGACGTAAAGTAATTGTTGAGCGCGGTCGCACAGTCATCGCTTTTGATTGGTTCTCCATCAGCATCTAGGAGTTGTACATGGCGATCTTGTGGTTTATTAGATAGCATGCGCCAGAATTTGTTGGGGTTAGAGTGAAGGATTGATAGTAAATCTTGAGAGTAAAACTTATCTTTAGCACTTGTCAGTTCTGTGGTATACTGTTGGGCGCACAAGCGATATTTTTCCCATGATAAGTGACTATTTTGAAGTTTTGCTGTTCGATACAGGCGCTTCTTTTTGCCAAGGAGAGACTTGAGGCGTTTGTTAAACCATTGATTCTTGGTATCTGATTTAATAAGTAGTGTTGGAACGTGCTTACTTTCCAAATGTAGTAGGGTGTCTTTGTACAAATTCCAGTTCGAGTTAGGTGTGCGATTTAGATAGGTGCAACGAAAGTTGTCGAAAAATTTTTCAAGATCATTGTTCATAGCATCAAAATCAGCCCTTTTGTAGTCTTTTATCAGTTTGCTGGTTGGTGGTTTCTTCTTTAAAGGTAGCGTCATAGAGATGTGAACAAGGTTGTGGTCGCTTAATCCAGGAAGGACAGTAATGGATTTTACGTCGTCCGGGTGACTTGTGAGCAAAAGATCTAGGATGTTGTCTCCTCTCGTTAGACTTGTTATCACTTGCTGAAGGTTAAAGTCAAGGGTTAGTTCTAGAAAAAGTTTCTGTTCGTTTGCAGGTGTCGAACTTAGTGTCGAGAGCAATGACCAGTTAATTTGTGGGTAATTGAAATCACCAAACAGAAATATGGGTGCTTTGGGATACTCATTCCTCACAATCGTTAATTCATGGCGTAGGGAATCGGGGAATGATACGTGACTGTCTGGGGGTCTATAGCAGACACCGAACACTAGCTTTCCGGAGGCGTTGTGAAGGCATACCCAGATCATTTCTAGGATATTATCATGCCGGATAATCGAGGACTGCAGAGTGTTACGAACGGCTATTAGAACTCCTCCCCCTTTTCGGTTAGTGCGATCTTTGCGGTATGTGGTGAAATGGAAGTCTGAAGGGAACAATTCGTGGTCTTCTATCTCTGGGTGCAGCCAAGTTTCTGTGAGTATGACCATATCGGCGTCTGTGACTTCAATGAAACTGTGAACCTGATGGCGTTTAGGTAGAATACTCCGTATATTAGTAAAAGCGATGTTGATGAGTGCGGGTGAATGAAGATTGCTTGGCGGAATCGGTTCATGCAGTTCAGTAGAGTGTCACTTGGCTTGCTCTGAGGCCTGCTGTGTATTGTCCTGTGCTCCATTTATCTTTGCCGCGGGCTTGGTGTTCGTATCTGTTTCTATTATGGTATCAGAGGCATGATCGTAGGTGTAATATTTCTCGCCAACGATAAGTTTATCGTATCGAAGCTTAAAGCTACACCCTCGGGGCTTAATGAATTGAACCAATTTGGAGCGAGCGAGTCGAGTGGCGAATTCGAAGTCTTCTCGGATAACGTAAGGTGTTTCTTTCAATTTACGACCACATGCAAGCACGCTTTCTTTTGCCTTGTAGTGATTCATTTTAACTATTATTGGTCGCTTTTTTTCCGTTGAGAATTGACCAATGCGGTGGGCGCGTTCTATTGCGCTTGGTTCTAGATTCAAATCTAGTTTTTCTTTGCACAGCGCAATAACTTTTTCCTCCGATTCAGTCCACGATTCTTTGTCGCTATCATCTAAGCCGAAAAAGAGCAGGTTGTTTCGGCGCATTCTGTTCTTCGCGTCTATGTTGGCGGCCTTTAGTTCAGCGATGTCCTGCCTAATCTGGCTAGTCTCTACCTGTTTTGATGGTGATACTGTTTTACGCTCGTCTAATTCGAGCACTGCTACTTGGTTTGAAAGTGCAGTTAGTTGTGTTTCATGGCTGATTTGGGTTGTTTTCAATTGATCAAGGTCGGCACGCATGGCTGCATGGTGTTCTTCTAGCCGCTTGAGAGCATCTAAAACATCGGAAAGGTTGGTTGGACCGGGGCCAGGATTAAGTTCAACATCTCCCGAAAGCAGCAGCATTAGCTCAGATAGCAAATCAAAGGCAAGTATGTCACATAACACACGCAGCGCAGTGCGCCATTTCAGGTCGTAGGGGCACGACACCGCGAAAAGACAACGATCGCTACTACGAGTCTCCTTAGCGTAGTCTAGGTAACTAACCTGGAAGGCCAATACCGGGGTGAACATCGTGCAAGAGTCGGTGTCGTGCCCCGCCGAGCTGACGTTGTGCCGCAGATTAAATACTGTTGCCTCAGGCCATGTGATTGATGACGTAGTCGATGGCGGTGGTTTCCAGGCGAAGGCGTCGAGCAGCGCCAAATATGGGCGGTCAGGTCCGGTTGATACAGCAGATGACTGTTCAGGCATCCACGGAGCCGAAGAATCCGGGAAGTGCAGTGTAGGTGATGGGCAGGGGTTCAGGCCACGGCGCGTACCAGCAGAGAGCCAGTACGACAGCACCTGGAAGGCCAATACCGGGGTGAACATCGTGCAAGAGTCGGTGTCGTGCCCCGCCGAGCTGACGTTGTGCCGCAGATTAAATACTGTTGCCTCAGGCCATGTGATTGATGACGTAGTCGATGGCGGTGGTTTCCAGGCGAAGGCGTCGAGCGGCGCCAAATATGGGCGGTCAGGTCCGGTTGATACAGCAGATGACTGTTCAGGCATCCACGGAGCCGAAGAATCCGGGAAGTGCAGTGTAGGTGATGGGCAGGGGTCCAGGCCACGGCGCGTACCAGCAGAGAGCCAGTACGACAGCACCTGGAAGGCCAATACCGGGGTGAACATCGTGCAAGAGTCGGTGTCGTGCCACGGGACGCAGATGGAATTGCGTGCCCGTTCTCTATTGTTGAGTTGCTGGCTGGAATAGATGATGCGAAACGGAAAACAGTGCTCGGCCCGGATAATATTCAGTACGAGGTGTACAAGAACCTGAGTGGCGCTGCACTCCCTCAACAACTAGACACCATAAATAAAGTATGGCTGGATGGCGTCGTCCCCGAGAGCTGGAAATCCGATGTCTGATTCCTATCCCGAAACCAGGAAAGACTCCAACGGACCTCGCAAACTTGCGACCTATCTCCTTAACTCCTGCGCTGTGCAAGCTGGCGGAGAAAATACCAGCCACACGATTGTCATGGTGGCTAGAGCACCACGGTTTTTATCACAACGCACAAGTCTGCTTTCGTCCATATATTGGTACAGAGGACGGGTTGGCGATCTTGACATCTGCAGTTTTGTCATCGACCACAGCGGTGGCCAAGTGGTTAGGCATCTTCCTCGCATGCGGGAGGTGCGGGGTTCGTTCCCTAGTGCCTCCGGTACCCACCGGTGATACAATGGGTACAAGCTTTCACCTGGTCTGGTGCTCGGCTTATTTAGGGTGAAATGCTTGGAAAATGGGTCCTTGACCCCACCTTGAGAAAAAAATACCTTGTGTCATGGCGCTCTTTTGCCTTAGATGCCCTTTCGCCATAAAAATCCATCATCATCAGTTTTGTCATCTACCCGCAGCCGCAATGTGCGTACCATTTTAGCAATGGCCGTTGAAAAGGCATATAACAACATCAGTCATGCAGCCATTCTGAACTCCATTGACATGCTTCATCTCTCTCTGAGAGTTCATAGTTTTGTTGAATCCTTTTTGGAAGGCAGAAAATTTGCAATACGCCTCAGCGCCGAAGCAGTCGGATCATTTTTTCCTCCCAGCGGCGTGCCCCAGGAATCAGTATTGTCGCCGACGTTACATAATACTGCTTTCATCCCGCTGGCATGGCGCTTACATGACATCCATGACATAAAATTTCTTCAGTACACTGACGAATCACGGTGTGGACTAACCAAGATCTCCGCACTAAGGAGCTGCCCTTCAATCTGATTTGGATGTTAGCTCTAATTACGCATCATCCATCGGACTTCAGCTATCCGTGCATAAGACGACATACACGGCAGTCGCCAACCGCTGGGGACGCCGTAAACTTGCTGCAAGTCGAATCCGTCTTTGTCTATCAGGCACCCCACTACAGGAAAGTCCTAGTGTAAAAACCCTTGGCTTAATGATTCACCAATCAGGATCAGCGACTACAAGGCTTTCTCAGTCAAAAAGGCAAGCTATTCAGAATTTTTCTTTGATCAGAAGAATTCCTCCTAAAACTGGTGGCGCCGGCTTGTTCGTTGCACGGCAACTGGTGAAGGCAGTTCTGCAGCCACGTATTGTTTATCAAGCCCAGTTTCAACATCTTACATGAGACCAATGGGATCGCCTTGAAGCCGTGAACCGAGAGGCTATGAGGACCATTACGTGCCTTCCACGCTTCACACCGGTCACAGCTTTACAAGAGAATGCGCAGCTCAATACCTTTGATGAGCTGGTGCAGCAGCGCCTTGAAGCGTGCAGCCTTAAGACCAGTCTATCGCACTCCACGCAAGCACTGCGAACTTATGCAGCGTCGCAATCCGTTCTTCAGCCGCCAACGGCAGTTCTTCCCCCATGGAAGTTTGTACAGCTCAGCGACAACAAGATACAGATAATCGCCGGCCAACAACTGCTAATTCGGCATCGTTGTTTCCCCAGAAATTTTAGGAACAAGATGCTTGCCTGCTTGAAAGATCCATTGTTGTCTACGTAGACACAAGACTGCATACAAGACTGCAAAGCTACAACAGCTATCTACTGCCCGTGCAGACCTGCCCTGAATCTAACCTCTTGGTTTCAGCTTACGGAACCCCCTTCGTCCTTTTGTGCTCAGCTCGTTGCAGTTCAAGAAGCACTCTTCTCCGTGAACGACATAACTATGATCCCTGCGGCCCGCGTTGTCATCCGCACTGAAGCCCTTCAAGTTGTCCGGTTGCTGGGACGTGTTAGCTGCTGTCCAACGACATGTCAGGACATCCACCGGCTCCGGCACGCATCCCGGAGCCAGTACGTATTGAGTGGGTCCCACGGGATCTGCTGACCTACCAAAGCCAGGCAGATTTAGCGGCCCGCCTTGTGAATCCAAACTCATCACTGCCTCGGCTCCTTCATGTGGACAATTTTACCCTCCTTTCATCAAGAAAAGAACTCCGGCGCCGAACACGTGCTCTCATCCCTCCATGTGTGGTAACCCTCCCCCGCAGTCTTACCCGTGCCGAGGAGGTTGCGCATAGGAGGATCCGGGTCAGTGTTGCATTCACACCAGCCGTCATTCGGAAGTGGCCTCAGTACCGCGATTTGTTTCCTCGGCCAGGGTGTCCGATATGTAAATACGAGGACATTGAAGCCGACATTCATCACTTACTGTGGGACTACCCAGCTCTCAAGCCTACAAGGATCTCGCACCTGATGGTAGCGGGTCTTTCACCAAGCAACCCTGCTACATACATTGCCTGGCCGCAGGGACCGTACCATCGTTCTCTACTGCACTTCATCAAATCAACTAGCCTTTTTCCATTCATTTGATCTCTACTACATCATTCATCCCACCTTCACCCATCATTTATGCCCTGCGGCAATAAATTTCGGTTAAAAAACCAAAACACCAACGCAGCTAGAACGCCTGCTGGCGTACGAAAGGAAAGCATTGATGCCATTCCTACGCTTAAATTCTAACACTTCACTGAGGCGAAAAAAAATTGGGTTCACGCAGGCAGAGGATATCGCAGCCCGATGAACGAGTGAAAGCGACTACCTCTGCTTGCTTCATAACAATGCGGAACCTCTGCACGTGAAGAGCAATGATGTTAAGTGTAGTCATTTCGGAAATGAAAAACAAAACGAGGAGTCATGATGTATAGGCAATACAGCTGGCATAGGACAGAATTAATTGCAAAGACATGGGAGAGGCCTCTGCCCTGCAGTGGGTGTAGTCAGGCTGATGATGATGATGGTGACGATGATATGCTAATTTGTCGTTACAATCTGAACGGAATTAAGAAGTGGTGTTACGGTGGTTCATTGCAACGAAACAAATCTTGTGTATGCGTGAGAGTAAGTAGGTACGTAGTATGGCGTGTACTGTAACTACGATAGTGGCTGGTAATCGATAATTGGTGAATAGTACTCGGTAGCATGATCTTTAATTGTTATTGAAATAGATAAATGTGGTTGGTGTAGTCTTTCTGCATTGGTAATCGGTGAGAAATGAGAAAGAAAGTGCTAAAAAATTGATGATGGCCAAGCCCTGTTAGGCCATAATGTACGTAGCGTAAGCGCGGCGACATCCCGGGCCGTCTTACGCAACTTTCACAATTTCTGTCAAAAGTTTTTGACAGTGGCGTCAAAATGACCAAACAGTGAGAGGTCACCGCTTCACGCAAGGAGCAATAAGCCAATTACAGCAGGGTGGCGCCCCGAGAGCATTTATTTGTACGGTGAGGGGCCGTCTGGTAAATTTGCGTAAAAAGACTTAGGAAATACACAGCAATAAAAGTAACTAATATTTTATTTTGCCAGAACATTGTGTTTAAAGTTGGAAAAGATTAAGCAAAACAAACAGCATTCGAAGATGTGCTTTTAGATTTGCTGGTGGGTAACTTTTGCTGCCGCGGGGATGCGCTGACTGCGGTAAAACGTTAAGCCGCTGTGCATGAAAGGAAAGGAAATGGCGCTTGTCTCACATACCTCGGTGGACGCCCGAACTGCGCCGTAATCGAAGGGAAGTGAAAGTTCATTTTGAGAAAAGGAATGAGCCCGGTCTCACATTGTGCTATTTCCTTACCCCCCCCCCCAAAAAAAAACAAGTTCTGTTTCAATTTGGCTTTCTGAAATTATCTGCAGGATTTGCGCGTCGTTTCGAGACGGACTTCGTTCCATATATCCGCGCACAACGAGCTATAATACAGTAGTAAATATCACCGAACCTAGATTAAATATATGCTCTGTTGTGTGAGCGCCTTTAAAGTCGTTTCGAAGAAAGACTTTTTACAAATGGAACGCAACAGTGTGTGGAACACAACAAGAGCAGGCTTTTGCAGTTGGACACCAAAGTCAGGTACATGAAAGCGAGATTGAGATTTCCACTGACCTACAGAGTCGGTTGTGCGCCTTCCCTTCGGAAAAATGAACGGCTTTGCAAAGTTGTCAACGCCAATGAACTCTATGAACTCCGTCAGCTCACTTGTTTTGTTTGGTTCTTGAAGAAAGGAAACGACACAGTATCTCTCTCACATATCTCGGTGGGCACCCGAACCGCGCAGTATAGGAAGGGATAAAGGAGGGAGGGAAAGAATAAAGAGAAAACTGAAAATTGAAAGTTGGATTTTGAAGAAAGGCGCGGCGCTGCGCAGTGGCGGAACACATGTGGCTCGGTGCTACCAGTGGCGCATGCGCAGTAGTGACTAGGGAGCGAGAAAAAGATATCCGCGGCGGGGCGCACGTTGTGACGTCATGTGCCTCCTCAGAGTACCGCCACGGCGAAATCGCAAGTTCGCGGCCAGTAAAGCTTTCGCTTTAAAAATGTTTACCCCGCTAGAATCAATCCCCTCCCTAAGCCATTCCCTCAATTCGGGATTGATGCGTCAGCTGAGAGTAATACAGTAGCTGCGCCTTTCTTTTAATCAGAGTTATTTTATTTTGTCTTAGCATACGCCAGGAAGAGGAGACGCTGTTTGACAGCTCACGGTTATATGTTTCGTTTTGTTGTTATTTTCGAGATGCGTTTATAAAGAAGGTCAATTAAAAGCTATACGCAGGATAAATAAGTCGATGCTACCTTTGAGCAGTTCTCATTTTACACGACTATACAGATTATTTCAGGCAGAGCTTAAGAAGCGTAACCTATCTCACGAAGGTTGTTCACAAAGAAGGCCTGACGTACGCTGAGTATTAACGAGACGACTTTGGCAAATATAAGTGTATTCGGTGTTCCATTAGGACCGGGTGGCCCTGGGAGTGTTCCCTCTTCGCCCCCCCCCCCCGCGGGGAGGGCTGATTCTTTTCTGCAATGTCACGCCGTTTAAACAGAAATTATTAATGTTAAATATGTACTGTGTAAATTTTTGTGATCACTCGATGTTAGGCGATTAGCATGTTACACTCGTAGTGGACATGTACAGACGGGATTTGTGTAGATTTTGTTTTGGCGTGTCAATAAACTTCCCTTTATGTGATTAACTTGGCGAAATTTCTTACAAATTACAAAGAATAAGCAATAGCAATAAGCCTGAAGTGCCGTTGAAACTTTTTCTTTCTGTTTCTGTGTGTTAATAATAAATAATTGGTTTTTGGGGAAAGGAAATAGCGCAGTATCTGTCTCATATATCGTTGGACACCTGAGCCGCACCGTAAGGAAAAGGATAAAGGAGGGAGTGAAGGAAGAAAGAGGTGCCGTAGTGGAGGGCTTCGGAATAATTTCGACTACCTGGTGATCTTTAACGTGCACTGACATCGCACAGCACACGGGCGCCTTAGCGTTTCGCCTCCATTGAAACCCAGCCGCCGCTGTCGGGTTCGAACGCGGGAATTCCGGATCAGTAGCTGAGCGTCTTAACCCCTGATCCACCGCGGCGGGTTGTGTGTTCCGGCCGCCGGCTTGCGTCGGTGGCCGGTGGTCGACTTCCGGTCGTGCTCTTTTGTTCGGGTGCCCTTCGGCTGGCGGGCGCCTCAATATGGTGTGTGAGCCACCTAAAAAGGCTCTTGCCTTTGACGTCATCGTCCCTGAGAGGGCTTATCCCGAAGATGTCGATGCAACAGCCTCCGTATTTGGATTGGAGGAAGTTTACTGTGTCCAGCGCTTCGGTTGACGCAATTACATAGTAATCGTGAAGAGTGAAGCCGCCATGGCGGCAATCGTTGATGAGGCCTGCCTCATCATCGGCAAGGAACGAGTTGTATCGTCCCGCTGAGCCCTCAGGGGACTCAGGTGACTGTTCTTTTTCTGTCCGCCCGCGAACCAAGTATGGCAAGGTGCTGCACATAAGTCCCGGCATCAGGGGGTCGCGTCGCACTGTCACCACCGGGACGCGGTACGTCCGAATTGAAATGTACCCCGACTCGTCCATGCCTAACTACATCAAGGTCGCTGGCCACTTCGTGACATGCGATTACAAAGGCATGCAGGTTGTTTGTTGGCATCGTGGGTCGGCTGTACACTTCAGAGCACAATGCATGGCTCAGTTCTGCGCCCGCTGCGATGTCTTTGGGCACAAAGGCCAAGGTTGTGTGCTCCCGTGTCGACGTAGTGGTGATCCACACGCTACCGTGGCATGCGCAATCAAGCCCTCATACTCTGAGGCTGCAGCCCGACCTGCACGGCCGCCGGCCGTACAGGCAGCCGTCCTTTGAAGCCATCAAGGAGCCCGGCGTTTCCGATACCGACGCTGTTACGGGTGGTTCTTCTGCGTCTCAGAGTGTCTGCATGGAAGAAGCGGTGCCTGCGGCTGATGCGTCCAGTTATGCGCCAACAAGTCGACTGTCTGTCAGCCTCACAAGTCTGTCAGCCTCAGCCTCTCCAAGTGTACCTGCCGCTACAGAGCCCGAGCCCATTGTGCCCCTACAGTTTTCTGATGGTGAGGACAAGTCGCTGTCGGAGCTTGCGCTTCACCCCGCAACCAGCGTTGAGGCTTTGAGCAACAATGCCAACATATCTGAGGCCGATGAGGACGAGAGCAGTTAGTCGTCCTCATCTTCTTCAGTCAACCTCGTCATTGACGAGGCGGGCATCGTGCATAGGCAGGAGCCGAGGCCGCTGTTTACGTCTCCTGCGTCATTGAGGTTTAGTATAGTATCGGCACAGATATTTCGCCTGGGCAGGAACCAAGGCTATCTCCTGGAACCTATGCAGTCGCCGTCCTCTTCAACATCGATGATTAGCGCCAGCACTTCTAGTACCCTGTCTTCGGATGTTGAGATGGTCGCTTTGAGTTCGAGCTTAAAGCGTCCACATGCGTCGACGACGGACTCTGACATTCCAGCTGGTCGGTCAAAGAGGCCTCTCGCTCCTCTGATCCGACCCTACGAAAAAATTGAGATGGTTTGGTGCCGTTTGCGGCGCACTTTGTATTGCCTATACATCATGACTCCTCGTTTTGCTTTTCATTTCCAAAATGACTACTCTTAACATCATTACTCTTCACGTGAAGAGGTTCCGCTTTGTTATGAAGCAAGCAGAGGTAGTCGCTTTCACTCGTTCATCGGGCTGCGATATCCTCTGCCTGCTAGAACCCAATTTTTTTTAGCCTCAGTGAAGTGTTAGAATTTAAGCGTAGGAATGGCATCAATGCTTTCCTTTCGTACGCCAGCAGGCGGTCTAGCTGCGTTGGTGTTTTGTTTTTTTAACCGAAATTTATTGCCGCAGGGGATCAATGATGGGTGAAGGTGGGATGAATGATGTAGTAGAGATAAAATGAATGGAAAAAGGCTAGTTGATTTGATGAAGTGCAGTAGAGAACGATGGTACGGTCCCTGCAGCCAGGCAATGTATGTAGCAGGGTTGCTTGGTGAAAGACCCGCTACCGTCAGGTGCGAGATTCTTGTAGGCTTGAGAGCTGGGTAGTCCCACAGTAAGTGATGAATGTCGGCTTCAATGTCCTCGTGTTTACATATCGGACACCCTGGCCGAGGAAACAAATCGCGGTACTGAGGCCACTTCCGAATGACGGCTGGTGTGAATGCAACACTGACCCGGATCCTCCTATGCGCAACCTCCTCGGCACGGGTAAGACTGCGGGGGAGGGTTACCGCACATGGAGGGATGAGAGCACGTGTTCGGCGCCGGAGCAGTTCCTTTCTTGATGAAAGGAGGGTAAAATTGTCCACATGAAGGAGCCGATGCAGTGATGAGTTTGGATTCACAAGGCGGGCCGCTAAATCTGCCTGGCTTTGGTAGGTCAGCAGATCCCGTGGGACCCACTCAATACGTACTGGCTCCGGGATGCGTGCCGGAGCCGGTGGATGTCCTGACATGTCGTTGGACAGCAGCTAACACGTCCCAGCAACCGGACAACTTGAAGGGCTTCAGTGCGGATGACAACGCGGGCCGCAGGGATCATAGTTATGTCGTTCACGGAGAAGAGTGCTTCTTGAACTGCAACGAGCTGAGCACAAAAGGACGAAGGGGGTTCCGTAAGCTGAAACCAAGAGGTTAGATTCAGGGCAGGTCTGCACGGGCAGTAGATAGCTGTTGTAGCTTTGCAGTCTTGTATGCAGTCTTGTGTCTACGTAGACAACAATGGATCTTTCAAGCAGGCAAGCATCTTGTTCCTAAAATTTCTGGGGAAACAACGATGCCGAATTAGCAGCTGTTGGCCGGCGATTATCTGTATCTTGTTGTCGCTGAGCTGTACAAACTTCCATGGGGGAAGAACTGCCGTTGGCGGCTGAAGAACGGATGCGACGCTGCATAAGTTCGCAGTGCTTGCGTGGAGTGCGATAGACTGGTCTTAAGGCTGCACGCTTCAAGGCGCTGCTGCACCAGCTCATCAAAGGTATTGAGCTGCGCATTCTCTTGTAAAGCTGTGACCGGTGTGAAGCGTGGAAGGCACGTAATGGTCCTCATAGCCTCTCGGTTCACGGCTTCAAGGCGATCCCATTGGTCTCATGTAAGATGTTGAAACTGGGCTTGATAAACAATACGTGGCTGCAGAACTGCCTTCACCAGTTGCCGTGCAACGAACAAGCCGCCGCCACCAGTTTTAGGAGGAATTCTTCTGATGAAAGAAAAATTCTGAATAGCTTGCCTTTTTGACTGAGAAAGCCTTGCAGTCGCTGATTCTGATTGGTGAATCATTAAGCTAACGGTTTTTACACTCGGACTTTCCAGTAGTGGGGTGCCTGATAGACAAAGACGGATTCGACTTGCAGCAAGTTTCCGGCGTCCCCAGCGGTTGGCGACTGCCGTGTATGTCGTTTTATGCACGGATAGCTGAAGTCCGATGGATGATGCGTAATTAGAGCTAACATCCAAATCAGATTGAGGGGCAGCTCCTTAGTGCGGAGATCTTGGTTAGTCCACACCGTGATTCGTCAGTGTACTGAAGAAATTTTATGTCACGGGTGTCATGTAAGCGCCAAGCCAGCGGGATGAAAGCAGTATTATGTAACGTCGGCGACAATACTGATTCCTGGGGCACGCCGCCGGGAGGAAAAAATGATCCGACTGCTTCGGCGCTGAGGCGTATTGCAAATTTTCTGCCTTCCAAAAAGGATTCAACAAAACTATGAACTCTCAGAGGGAGATGAAGCATGTCAATGGAGTTCAGAATGGCTGCATGACTGATGTTGTTATATGCCTTTTCAAAGGCCATTGCTAAAATGGTACGCACATTGCGGCTGCGGGTAGATGACAAAACTGATGATGATGGATTTTTATGGCGAAAGGCCATCTAAGGCCAAAGAGCGCCATGACACAAGGTATTTTTTTTTTCTCAAGGTGGGGTCAAGGACCCATTTTCCAAGCATTTCACCCTATATAAGCCGAGCACCAGACCAGGTGAAAGCTTGTACCCATTGTATCACCGGTGGGTACCAGAGGCACTAGGGAACGAACCCCGCACCTCCCGCATGCGAGGCACATGCCTAACCACTTGGCCACCGCTGTGGTCGATGACAAAACTGCAGATGTCAAGACCGCCAACCCGTCCTCTGTACCAATATATGGACGAAAGCAGACTTGTGCGTTGTGATAAAAACCGTGATGCTCTAGCCACCATGACAATTGTGTGGCTGGTATTTTCTCCGCCAGCTTGCACAGCGTAGGAGTTAAGGAGACAGGTCGCAAGTTTGCGAGGTCCGTTGGAGTCTTTTCCTGGTTTCGGGATAGGAATCAAGACATCGGATTTCCAGCTCTCGGGGACGACGCCATCCAGCCATACTTTATTTATGGTGTCTAGTTGTTGAGGGAGTGCAGCGCCACTCAGGTTCTTGTACACCTCGTACTGAATATTGTCCGGGCCGAGCACTGTTTTCCGTTTCGCATCATCTATTCCAGCCAGCAACTCAGCAATAGAGAACGGGCACGCAATTCCATCTGCGTCAACATCAGACGGCATTTGATATGCATGCGCTGGTATGCTTGCCATATTTAAACTAGCGGCTGAAGAAGGTACAGCATCGTATCATGGGAAAAACTCTCGCGCTGGTTCTTTGGAGAAATCATCTGGCGACAAGTTATCCGCGAAGCATGCGGTTCCTGCTCCGTCAGTCGAACGGCGACCGCGTTCCATTGTACGAATTCACCAGAGAGAGGCATTCGAGAATTTTGCAGAAAACAGTTCGCACCACGCATGCCACTGCCGTCGAGAGAGGTCGCGTTCATATTTGTGTGCCTTAGCTGTAAGATAGTGCAATCGCGTGAGTGCAATTGCGTAAAGCAGCCAGCTCGGCTTGACGGCGTGCCGACCACAAGTTAAGAAGGCCGAGGTCTGGTGCCGGTCGACAAACATCAGTCCAGGTGGTAGTTGTAGCACTGTTGAGCGCTGTTTATATGCGCTCAACAAGGATTGGCGACGAATCTGAGGAGATATTGGCCATACAGGAGCGAAAACTGTCCCAGTTGATCACAGAACATTTGTAGCGTAAAGGTCGGAAATGTGAGTTGTGAAGACTGATGATGATAGAGTGATGATCACTTCCCCAGCAGTCTGGCTACATGTGCCAGGAGGGAGTACCGACACCAGACCACCACGTCAAGTCTAGAGCATACGAAGCCCTGCGAGGTAACCGGTGGAAAAGGCGCATAAACTTTTCACTTTATCGGGTGCACACTTGAACCGTGCTATCAGAGAATATCACCAAAGCCAGCTGGAAACAAGCTTTCCCTCGTCGTTCATGTTGTCACGGAGCAGCTGAGGTGTCCTTCCGAAAGGTAAGTCAGTTTTGTGTCTTTCTTGAAATAGACGAGAGCGTCTAGACTGCAAAAAAAGGCTAGGCTGAGAATCTTCTTCGCGGTCTAAACATTCTGTTGGTTTCAAGGAAACGACAGGCGCATTCCAGGCTCACTTTCTGTGTAGACACATGAACCGCGCGATTAGAAAATGCAAAACCAGAATGCGTAACGTTACGCGTTACGGCTACTGTTAAACTTTCTAAATGGCTTACATCAAGGCTAAAAAAGGATTTCCCTGTACAAAGCGTAAAGAAAGGCTCAAAATATCGCTTGGGCTCAACTCGGCTGAGCCGTGTTGTACGGAACGGAAGGTAACCGAATTAGTCGCCGATGTCGACGCGGAGACGTTGGCAGCATCCGCTGCCCTTTTCAGCTTGAGAAACTCTTGTTGCCTAAGCCGTTCTTTCTCCAGGCGCATTTTCAGTTCTTCAGGGGTTTCATCAACTCGATGAATGCCTAGCCAAGGCGGTTTTGTAACGCTCGCTGCCGTAGGGATCGCTGGAAGCGGTCCGGCCCCTCCATTGCTCAGTGGAAGAACTCGTCTCGGAGACCGGTTCTGGCTCCATGTCTCCGAGGTGTCTAGGCGGCGAGCGTCGCCTTTATTCTGCAAGAGCTTATCACGTGGTTTGGCACGTGACAGAATTCGCGAGAGATACCGATCGGAGAAGTGGAACGAGTGGTAACACCGCCGTAAATTCATATGACGACGCAGCTCCACACCTGGGGCGAGCCTCCAGTTAGATATCAAATTCAAGCGTCATTTGTTTGACCTTCAGCTTTTCATGGGAGAAGTCGAAGTTCTCGCTCCAAAAGTACCGCACCGAAGTTCACGCCGGAGACGCGTCCCTCGAGCGTATGCGAAAGTTAGGAGGACGCTTAACCTTCACCTTAAGAGTAGACGTGATAGCGCCTTCTCCTACTTCATCATTTAGAACGTAGCTCTTTGGCGCCCGTTCCAGCGCTTCGTGGCGTCCCCGCTGTAACTCGTAACCAGCTCCGTAGCTGAGCCGAAACGCATTGGCTCCGCCGTTCTTCACTGCGTGTACACCTCCCCACCCCCCCCCCCACCTCCCCTCTCTTCCTCCGTGGCGGCGACCGCGCGATAGCGCGCGGTGGTCTCCGGTTGCTGAAGCGCGGGCTCGGCATCAGCGGATCACGGTGCGTGCATCCCAAGGCGAAACGCACAGCCACGTTCACTTGACTCGCTAGCAGCCGTCAGCGACATCAGTCTGTCGCTGCTGTCTCTTCGCCGCGCTGTGTTCTTATGCGCCCAGGCGTTGCCTCCCGCCACCTCCCGATAACTTAGTTGCTCTTTTCGCTCCTCCTCCAATGCCACCCCTCCAATGGCACACACATGGCCTATAGATTCGAAATCCAATAAGGGATATTTTCTTTTTCTATATTCTTGCTCGCAAAATTCTGAGATGTTTTGAGACAGAACAGTGAACGACGTGCGACGCTGGGTGTGCGCTCTCGCGTAAAATACCGTTCAAAACAGACAACGAGTAAGTGAAGATAGGGAAGGCAAAACAGCCCATCTCCCGTGATTGTCCATCAACAACAAGAGCCATAAGCCCAGTTACGCCCGACCAAAAAAAAAAAGATGTTTTGCCTGCACACGTGTTATTATGACACGGAGCAGCGGTCATTACTATGTGACAAAGGTGCTAAAGGTATCCAGCACAATGGAGCGAACCAGGTAACAAACACCTCAGCGCTATCTGTGTCTTGCGGGGACCCAGGGTCCTGCGTGCACCTGATTCATTTGTTATAATAAAGTTTCCCTTTCTCTCAAACATATGGGGGTTTCCACACCAACTGCCAAGCCTGATAAGAAAAACATTTGCCTAGTGATTAGCAAAAATTGTATTTACATATGTACACATGCGAAGGTTACCGGATATATTGACATTCACAATTAGACATGGCGGTAAGCATGTAAGGAGGGCCAATTAAAGAGGTACCATAAGCATCTTTGAGCCACTAACAGTAATTGCTTGTGGGCGATGTAGAACGGGATAGCGTACCTACTGACAGAAGAGTGAAACAGAAACAATCTGACACAGCAAAAAAGGCCTTAGCGGCAGTTTGGTCTAAAAATCAGAACAAGACGATCGTTGTTAGCACATATGAATCAGCACGACCACTGCCGGAGAAACTCTTCCTCTCCCAAGAAAGAGTTCCTCTGACAAAAAACTCAGCTCCCTTCGAAGACGGCCAAGTATTGGCCACACTAAGCGCGTAAAAAGCCACCAGCGACCGGGGTGCATCTACTGCGCCACCAACTAAAAAGACCCGCAACAATTAACAGGCAAGCAAAACGGCCGCTGGGGAAGCTGCCACGGGAAACAGATCGAAATGCCCTGCCCACGGAATCCCGCATGAACCGCGCGCCAAAAGACACGCTCTGCCGCGCAGGCGACTGTAGCCTGGCGATTAGATTCCGGAAGCGGGCCATTCGGACAGGTACTGGAGCGTAAAACACCCCATCGCTCCAGCCGATCACAAGTAGGCAGCACTGCCCAACCAAGTTTCCAAACAAAGTCTCGTAGATGGTCCGGGAGAGGTGTGGACGCTATTCGTGTCCATTGAACGCGGCGCATCGGTGAGCGGCGAGCCGCCGGCACAACAGGCAACACCAGCGAGCCCATAATGTCCACCACACCATCTGCAACGATCTTGACATCAGGTGCTACTGCGCTTACATGTCTGCAAAAAGGCCATTGACGTAGCATAGAAAGCGGTAGGCTGCTCTGATTTAGGTCCACTATTAACAGGGGCCGAGGGATTCAAAAAACGCAAAGAAGTGCTCAAAAGGTACCGCGTCAGGGTTCGCTCCAGAGACGCATCCTCCAGCAGGATACGCAAAATGCACTTCGAAGCTAACAGCGAGGCCGTGATGGAGAAAGTTGGAAAAGCAAAAGCACCTCTCTCGCGTGGTTGGCCAAGAACAACACCAGCCACAAGCTCGATTCCACCTGACCAAAAAAAAAGAAAAAAACTGTAGTCTGCACCCGCCTTATGAAGCGCAGGGGTGGTTTAACAATGTGGCAAAGGTACCAGAGGGCACCCAGTATGACCGACTGAACCAGGCAACGCCTCTCATGCAGAGGCAGGTCCAAAGTCTGCGCCCTCCGCACACGCGCTGTAATGCCCTCTACGACCGAAGAGCACATACCATCCCATATTGCAGCACAGCCGTAGATCAGCCTAAAATGCGCATCTGCGCCCACCACTGCAAATGTATCGCACAAGTAATACGTCTCTGAGGAGACCCCACAAAACAACAACGACTCTTAGAATAATTAAGAGCAGCCCTGGACAAGGAGGCGTACTCACGAAAAACGTTTATAGCTTCGAACAGGCTGCGTTCATCAGCTAAGTAGAGCATGATGTCATCTGTATAAGCGGTGACGCGTACTGCCTCACTGCCTGGCAAAGCCAGACCTCTAATAAGAGAGTGGTGATTGACTCAAAAGAGGAACGGCTCTAATGCTAAGACAAACAAAAGGGGGCAGAGCGGACAACCTTGACGGACACAGAGGCCAACATCAAATGCGGTACTTCACCGGTCATCGAGGAACAGAGGGCTTGAGATATCTCTGTACATCTCTTTAATGAGAAGCACGAAAGAATGTGGGAAACCGAAAGCATCCAGTGTACCGTAAATATACTCATGCTCCAAAAAGTTGAATGCTTTCTATTGATCGAGCGAAACAAGAAGACCCTGTGCGCGCAGGGTTATGGTATACTCTAGAAATCTCGCGTTACGGAAGATAAACTATGTATTGTACGACCCGGGATGGAGCAAACCTGGTGGCAGGAAATCGGATGTGCTTGTCTTTTCATTTCACATGAACAGGTCATCAGACAGATTCATATCACATGAACAGGTCATCAAAAACCCCACCATTTAAAGCTGTGTAAAGCTGCTTTGAGCTGTGCAGCAGAGCAGCGGTCGCCTAGACGTCCAGGCAGTGCTCCTTGTCACGACCATAAGGTCCGCAGAAGATTCCGGAGGCCCGGCCTGAGGGCCCACGGACATGCGCTGCTGCCAGCATCCTCCTCATTAAACATTCACTCACTCACTCAGGTGTGATCTGCCAAAATTGGCAAGTGGCGCGCTCAGGGATGCGGAGACCCTGCAAAAGACGGTTTTGACTGTTAATAAGGTTAGACTGTTAACTGAACAGACGCGTTTGCTTCGTTCGAGCGGGCCCTCTAGCCCATGCAGTGTGCAGGGGATGCAGCCGTACAGAGACCTTAATAGGAAAAGGGGGGCGCTGCGAGTTGTCGAAGAGAGCGGACGCATGTCGCATGGGATCCGCGAATTTTCGAAGCTTTCGACGTTGCAAATCCACCGGGCAACCAAATGTTTTTTGCAAGATCGACGAAAATAGACTTCAAGACCACGAGGACACCGAATTCTGCCTGGTAGGCCCACTTTTTGGATTTTTATCGGGTTTAGAAGTCACGACCTCGTGGCCGGGGAGCTAAGCTTAACGCGAAGCTTAGCGGACCCCGCACCCGAGCGGGCGCCCTCTCAGGCCGAAGTCCTTCGGGGAAGACCGGAATGACATCTGGGGCACCAAACAACCCTGCCACAAAAAAATTTTGGAGCTGTAGCAGCCCAGGACCAGGGGGAAACTCGAGATGGAGGCCGCGCCGGCAACCACGGGTTCCAGCACGCAGGGAGCGGGGAACGGCCCCGATGGGGCCATGGAAGACGCAAGCATGCAAGAGGACGTCAGCGACGACGAGAGCCTGGTGCGAGACGAAGAAAAAAATTGGCAGATATACCATACCAGACGATACAAGAAAGGAATCAAGCGCGCTGCCAAGGGCGACGCCATTTTCAAGCCATAGGGGCCCCACGCGATAAAGAACAATGGCAAGATGGCGCCGACAGACGCAGCTACCGGCGGGATGACGCAATCTGGCAGAGGGCGCACGCCGGAGCAGGAGCGCAGCGGCAGCCGAGGCAGAATCTACCGCCGCTCCCGATGGACGACGCCAAATCATTATCCGACCACGTCGAGGACTCAAAGTTCTGGAAATGAAGCCGTATCAAGACATGTGTGCCATCGTGGAAGCATGTGGAGGACGAATCAAGGAGGAGGATTTTCTGGTCAGGCTATGACCGGGCCCGAACATAGTGATCCCGAGCACCTCCGAAGAAGAAGCAGCAAACGAAATACGCAATATCAAGTACTTTCCTTCTGTAGGAACGAGCTACCCAGTACAGCCATATGTGGACATGCCAAGCGACGTCAAGCGTGCGGTAATTCACGGATTGCCAGCGGGCATGCCATCGGACGTACTGGAATCGAAAATAAGACTACGTACGCGAGGGGTCGAGATCCTAGCAGCACGAATGCGGGGCAAGACCGAGACAGCACTGATGACTTTCGACGGTCCAAGCATTCCGAAGTGGGTCATCTTCAGCGCCGAAGAGTACAAGACATACCCATACAGGCCAACGAGACAATTCTGTTACGTATGTGGCCTGCAGGGACTCCGATCGGAGGTATGCCCAACGCCCGAGGCGAGAACCAGCAGGCGCTGCTGAATCAGTAATCCCATCGACGGACACCAATTCCAACCGAAATGCATGGTATGCGGAGGCGATCACGTGACCGGTACCAGAGACTGCACGATGCGGCTCAAGGCCGCTAAAGAGCTACGCGGGCGCCCGTCGCCGGGCAACCATGGCCAGCAGCAGCAGCGACGAGGCCGCAGCCGTAGACGCCGACATGGATGGTTCAGCTCAGAGGGTGGCGAGTCAGTCCCGGAGTCGGGGTGGCAGCCAGGCTGGAGGCGGGAACTAGTCACGGATCCGGAGCAGGGGCCGGAGCCGGGGACAGAGCCGCAGCAAAGACAGAGGCAGACCCAGGGACGAGTCCTTTCCACCCCTGGAAAAGCAAAACAACCAAGGTCCTCCGAAACAACAACAGCAGAAGAAAGGCGGAGTCAAGGTGAGCTGGGGAGCGGGCCCTCCCAAATCACTGTTTCCGTACTCGGGACAATCGAACAATGACACGAAACTAATAGAGGAAAACAAGGCGCTCAAAAGGGAACTAGAGCTAAGCCGCGAGGAAACCAGGCAACTAAAGAAAAGAATCGAAGATTTAATAAGAGAGTTACAGGCACAAGGAATGGGCAACCCACCATGAACGCAACCCAGCCACGTGGCCGAACAACAGATACAACAAACACAAACAAGGGAAAAGAGTCTAAAAGAAAAGATGGAAAGCTTTATGCAAACCATGCAGAAGCAGATTGGACAGATGCGACAAAAAATGGCGCTGCAGGAACAGAATTTTCGCGGCTAGGTAAGAAGTCAAAACACTCAGAAAATCATGAGCGAAGCCAGGGACAGGCTTTATCACAAAAGAAGATGCGGATCGGAAAGCCAAAATAACAACAATAACAATACAACATGGCCGGACAAAACACACTAAGCATATGGCAATGGAACTGCAGGAGATACCAGCGCAAGCAGGGACTCCTGCAGC
Source organism: Amblyomma americanum (assembly GCF_052857255.1). Taxonomy (NCBI): domain Eukaryota; kingdom Metazoa; phylum Arthropoda; class Arachnida; order Ixodida; family Ixodidae; genus Amblyomma; species Amblyomma americanum. The sequence continues at coordinate 249,583,246 of NC_135497.1, forward strand.
AGTACATAAACACACAAAACGCACCCCCAGACATCATGTTGCAAGCGACAAATATCACGCCAACACTCAGGGGGTACACATGCCAGGAAAACAGGTAGCACGGCCACACTAATTAGCAACAAACTAGTAATCACAGCCATTGCAAAATACTAGATACCGAGATAGAACACGCGATTAACTGAGGTGATCCCCAAGAAAAAGCATAATGCGAAAAGTACGTTCATAGTAAACTTATACAGCCCGCCCAGACAAAAAGATGGCAACTTTAGCAAACTTTTCGCGGGGGCAGGCAGGTTAGCAAAATCCAACACCCTTTTGATAGCAGGGGATTTAACGCGAGGGACCCCAGCTGGGGGTATCAGAAAGGAGACAGGAAGGGGCAGCTAGTTTTCAAGGCCACGGAGGACACAAACTGCACCCTCATAACGGACGAAAATCAGCCAACGTTTCTAGGCAACAGCGTTAGCCCAGATACCTGCCCCGACCTTACGTACGATAGAGGAGCAAAACAGGTCGAATGGGAAAACTTGTTGGACAGCCCAGGCAGCGATCATTACTTACTGAAGATAACTATAAACCCCGAGATCAAGAGCAAGATTGGCACAGCCCACATAACGGACTGGGACGCCTTTCGAAAGAACAGTGAACACATGAAGGGGGAGATTACTTCAATAGAAGAATGGCGCCAACAGCTAAAGCAAATATAAAAACAATACACGCAAGAAATAGACAGAACGGAACAAACACCGGAAGTGGACCCGCGGCTACTCAAGCTATAGGAGGCGAGACGCGGGCTCTCCAAGAGATGGGAAAAACAGGTTAAACAAGAAGCTAAAGAAGAAGATCGCTGAGGTCACCCAGAAGGCAGAGGAATACGCAGCACAATTGGCAATACAAGGCTGGCACCAGTTTAGCAGCTCACTAAACGGCACGCTCAGCACAGCCAAAACGTGGCGTATACTCAAGGCACTCCTGGACCCAACCAAAACCAAACCTGCAAGCAACAAGGCAATTCACAAGCTCGTCCACGAACATGAGGGACAAGACGAGGAATTACTAGGGGAAGTCCGGATCAAATGTTATGGTCGGGACGAGCCGCAAGAATACGAAGGGACTACTAGGGAACGGAAAACCTCTAACTCGACAAGCCAATTACAAGAGAGGAGTTGTATGCCGCCATCAGAGCAGTCACCAAAAACACGGCAGCAGGAGCCGATAAAATTAAGAACTCCTTGATCCGCAACCTCAGCGATGAAGCGGTGACCCAACTCACGGACAACTTCAATACGCAGTGGGAAGCGGGCACGGTACCAAAAGAATGGAAGCACGCGGAAGTTGTAATGATACCCAAACCCGGAAAGAAGCTACAGATAGAAAACTTGCGGCCCATCTCGCTAACCTCGTGTCTCGACAAGCTTTACGAGAGAGTGGTCACCAAACGAATACAGCGGCACCCAGAAGACAACGAGCTGTACGCCCACAGTATGTTTGGCTTCCGGACGAAGCTGTCAACACAGGATGTCTTGCTACAAATAAAGGAAGAGATCCTTAACAAGATCCCCAAAGCAGGCGAAAACATCATGGCCCTCGACATCAAAGGGGCTTTTGACAACGTCAGCCACGGAGCCATCATGGAAGAGCTAAACAAGACCAACTGCGGCAAAAGAGTCCACGATTACGTGCGGGCATTCTTGTCAAAACGCAGCGCGACAGTAGGACTCGGAGACCTGCGGAGGGATACCTTTGACACGCCTAAAAAGGGTACCCCGCAGGGCTCGGACATTTCGCCAATTCTCTTTAGCATCGCGATGATCGAGCTAGTCCAGAAACTGAACGAGATCGAGGGCATCCAGCACGCCATGTATGCGGATGACATCACGGTCTCGTAAATCAGGGATCATTGAGTCAAAAAGAAGAAAACATTCAGAAGGCGGCAACATGCATCGAAAAATACGTCAAGGAGAGAGGCCTCGCGTGCTCAACCGAGAAATCGGAAATTCTGAGCATTGGAAAGAACACAACCAAGGAAAAGATAGAAGTGTATCTGGAAGGTCAACTCATACCAGAGAAGGACATAATACGCATCCTTGGCATGTGAATCCAGAGCAGCAAACGGTGCGGACACACGCTACGCCTGCTTAAGCAATCGACGGAGCAAGTCAGCAGGACGATCACGAGTGTCGCAAAGAAGGAGCGGCATGAAGGAAGGGGACACGATCCAGCTGGTCAGGAGCCTAGTGGTCAGCAGGGTCACGTATTCACTCCCGTACCACGAGATGACGCAACAAGAGAGAGAACAAGCCAACAATCTCATCAGGAAAGCATAGAAGACGGCGTTGCATCTGCCCAGAAACACGTCGAACGACAAGCTACCCAAGCTAGGTATTCCCAATACTTTTGAAGAGCTCAAGGAGACACAACTGGGTGCGCAGCTGTACAGGCTCCAGCAGTCAACGACCGGCAGGGCGCTCCTTAAAAGATTAGGCTATAAAAACATAAAATAAACGGAGGATAGGATGGCTAACATACCAGACTCTTTTCGCCAGACACTGAAACCTAACCCCCTACCGAGGAATATGGACCCGAATCTGCACGCAGCCAGAAGACAAGCGCGAGCAGAATACGTAGAAAAACACATGGCCACTAAACACAATGTGGTATACACTGATGCAGCCCTATACCCGTGAGAACACAACAGAAAAAAACAGAGTTGCGGCAGTGACCGTGGATCACATGGGAGAGCTGATAAGCAGCGCAACCCTAAGGAGCTGCACGGTAACAGAGGGGGAGGAAGCAGCTGTAACTCCAGCAGCGGCGGAGGGTTACCGTAAAAACAGATCCTTGATAATACTCGCTGACTCCAAAGAAGCATGCAGACATTACACGGCAGGTAGAATCAGCAAAGGGGCGCTGTGAATCCTCCTCGAGGCAGGGCTTCCGAACGAAAAGATACAGCATACGATTTTCTGGGTGCCGGGTCACACCGGAATAGAGGGTAACGAGAGGGCCGACAGTCTAGCTCGCGAGCTCACATACCGAGCGGGACAGTCAATGGGCCTGATACCACTATGGCGGTGGAACCAACGTACGCGGAAATACTAAACCATCACAGAGGCAAAAGGATAATATATCCACCACCCCACCCATCTTTGACATAACATGAAGCAGTCGGCAGGCGAAGGCTGCAGTCAGGAACGTTCTCAAATCTACACATCCTACATAAAATGTTTCCCAGCCAATACAGGGACACATGCGCATGGTGTGGGGCCATCCCAATGCTATGTCACATCACATGGGAGTGTAGAAATAACTTCTCTTTCCACAAAGAACAAATACCCAGTGCGGAACAGTGGGAGTGCCTGCTCACCAGCGGCGTGCTCACAGTCCAAAAAGGATTGGTGCAGCACGCTCTCAAAGTGGCCAGGCTCACCGGTGCTCTGGAATAGGGGCGCCGACAGCTCAAGACGACGGAGACTTCAGTAAAACATGAAGACCTCTGTTAGCCGCTGAAAGCTGTAAATAGAGCAATAAAGTTTTTTTTCATTGAGAGGAAGAAAGCCGAGTGCGCTCATGACGTAGAGGAACCGGTCAGGCAGCTGTGAAACTTCAAAATGGCCGGCGGCTAAAGACCTCTCGGCCGCTAAAGCGTCAGCTATAGTCGATCAATGCACAAAGCCGGCATCATTATGTCGAAGATCTTTGTACGGAAAGATACCCTAGACAGTCAGCTAGTCAGTAGGCTAGTCAGCGGCGCATTTCGGGTGTGTCTCCCTAGTCAGTATACTGCGCATGCGCCACTAGATGCGCCGAGCCACAGGTGTTTCACCGCTGCGCAGCGCCGCGCCTTTCCACAAAATCCAATTTTCAATTGTCTCTCTGTTCCTTACTTCTTTCCCTCCCACCTTTACCCCTTTCCTTACAGCGCGGTTCGGATGTCCACCGAGATATGTGAGACAGTTACTGTGTCATTTCCTTTCCTGAAATCCAAACAAAACAAGTGAGCCGACTTGTAGAGGCCGGTCATTGTGCATAACTAGCATAATGTGCATAACTGTGCGTAACTGGCTCCCTGGGTCAGTGGACACCTAAATCTTGCTTCCATGTGTGGCATTGGCATCCAACTGGGAAAACCTGCTTTTATTGCGTTCAGCACATTCGATAGGCAGCGCACCCACCCTGTTACCCTGGCAAGTGGCAGTTGATTGATCGCGAGAGGTTGGCCACTAAGTCAACACTGTGGCCCCTTGCTTCAGTGCAGCGTGTCTGCCACAACGGTGTCAACGCTAATGCATGCAGCCCACATCTCTCTTTTACCACGCCACGTACCTCAAAGCGCGATTGAGGCGTACACTGAACTGGGGAGCTAGTTAGGCGCTTTCCCTTGCCTCAAAATAAACGGCGTCTAGAACGGGAACGCCAATGAACACAATGAAAGCCAACAGCTCTCGCTTTGTATATCCTGGATTAGCTGGGGCTAATCCGCTTTCATTTCTGGATCCCGCGACCCCTGTTAAACACTCATTCAATCAGACCGCCTACCGCCACCAGCCTTCCCAATGCACAGCATGCAATAGGAACCATGTAATAAGGTCGCCTCCCTTCACAGCGGTCAATAAATGTTCTTGCCCGCAAGTGTAATTCACTCCCTTCCTAAGCTGTTCCCTCAAGGCGCAACTAACGTGTCCACAGATAAGTAGTAAGTTAGTGGGCCATGTTTCCATTGTGACTCATTTTTCTATTTCTTCTAGCGTGCACCCGCAAGAGGATTGGCTATGTGACCACACACCGCCTTATGTTACTTTTAAATGTTGCCTTCGAAATGCATTCATTCATAATAATTTTATATGAAGGCCGGCCGAAGAATGAGGCGAGGTGAACGATGGCAGTGAGATGAATGTTAATGGCTGCTGGCCTAGCGCGAGCGCTCGGTCCCGCGCCACAGCCAGTTTCGTCTTCGTCACAATGTTACTAAAAGATATACGAAGGATCGCTGGCACAATTCTCTCTGTGACTTCTTGATTCAATGGACATGAACAAAGAGATGAATTTAAGGAGAACATACACACTATCAGCCGCCTCGCATAGCTTGTTCACAAGCAAACCATGAAGCAATTACAATTCAAATGAGCAGAGCTAGCAACGCTCAAAGAACACAATTCTTCGTCACAGCAATGGGCCCCAGTTATAAGTGCTGTAAGAAATTTTATGTATTTTCCCGGGTTGCCCGGCACGTAATCTGCGCGGGCCATTTTAACTGCGTTCTTCATGCGCATACTGATGATCAACGCTCCTGGTGGCTGTCGGCCTCAGGCGCTTTCTGCTCGCGTGTCCTATATGGGCCTGGTAGGTGTGCGCTCGTGCCAGTCTGCTCTACTGACCAGCGGCCAGCAATACCCTCTTTACACGGGCAGCCTTAACCGTGGTTAAGCTTAACTGCAGTTAAGGCGTTTAACCGCGGTTAGAGTTAACTGCAGTTCGCCGCGCTTACACACAGTTTAGCCATCTCGGTTAGTGCGACGAAACAGATCATGTGATACTCGCCTCATTGAAGTTAAAACGTCGCCCACTGAGTCGTATTATTAAACAGGGCTGCGTTTAAAAGAACACATAACAGGAAAAACGTTGTTTCTTGTGCTAAGGCCTGCTTAAAAACTTTTTTCTTTGTGCTTCTGGCTGTCGTTAGCCGAAATCTAAAAACATGTTCTAAACAATGATCACAGTCGACTTCGTGGCCGACTACACGTTCTACTTTGGCCAATTTACCCTCTTTTCCCCGTGACTGCTCGCGGCGACGCATCACTGCTCGCTGCTATCGTAGTTCATTTTCGTGGCTTTTCTTTCACAATGAGTGCTGTGCTTGTGTAGTTAAGATCCTTCGGGCATCTTGTGTGTCAAGCCTGTGTTGGTCCTTATCAAGCCTGTCGTGAACGAGGGCGACGCTCAATTTTGGGCTGCGTTCGTGGCGCATCAGGCAGCGCTAGAACGCCTGCGCGTACAGATGCTGGCGCTGAGCGCTGAAATTGTCATGCTAGAAAAGACGAGGAAATGACACCGCGGGCGGCCGAAGCTCTTTTTGTTGGCGGCGGCGCACCTATCCGTCCGTGAGAGAAATCTGTCAGCGTACCCGCGCCCAGACTCGTGGTACGAGACCACGCTTCCGCACATTCCGGACAGCGGACTCCGAGAAAACTTTCGGATCAACCGCGGCCCATTCCAGTACATGGTGGCTGTTTGTGGAAGCATGATCCGGCAAGATACCAACATGGGGAAAGCGATTCCGCGTGGCGATCGGCTTGCACCGCGTCGCAACATCAGCAGAAGAGCAGACTGCTGCCAACTTGTTTGGCGTGAGCACTGCGTCAGTTAATTTAATATTTCAGGAATTTTGGAGCGTGGTTGTGGAGCAGTTGGAAGCACGATTTGTGCATTAATTTCCCAACACCAGCTGAGCTTTACGAGCACATTTGTAAATTCACAGCAGTCGGTGGATTCTCTCAAGGTATCGGTGCAGTGGATGGCTGTCATATCGAGGTGTGCCCCCAAAGCAAGAAGCTGCTGAATAATACAATCATAAGGGGTGGTACAGTGTCGCTCTGCTCTCTGTCGTCGACCACACAAACGGGTTCCTATGCACGAATGTTGGGAGCCCTGGTAGAAACAATAACCCGGCACTGTTTCAGAAGTCTCGACTGCCAGCTACTCTGGCTAGTGAGCTGTTCCGACAAGAAACATAGCTCATTGAAGGTGTGGGAGTTGGCACAATTCTTCTTGGTGATCAAGCTTTCCCCTTGCAGACGCACCTGATGAAGCTTTAGAATGCTGCTGAAGGGCCTTGAGTGTGGCATCCACAATGTCAGTTATGTGATCTGTGCTCCTTGTGTGCTGTACAACATTTGTGAGCAGCTCAGTAACCGCTGTGATTCAAGCTAGTTTGGTGTGGTGCAGAGCGCTGATGAAAGGCGGCCTCAGCCGGTGTGCACAAGCAACCTGGAAGAGACGTCAGGTGTGGCCATCGGGGCGCCCTGGCCAAGCACCTTGCCTTGAGCTAGAACCCAGTCCGTGGGAAACTCAAGAGCAGCTAAGAAGGACACCTCTACCAAGAGAGAACAGCCCTGGACAGAGCTACACACACATTATTGAAGGAGCAGACACTGGGTTCGGCTCACCTTAAATGGCTACCATTGCATGCACATGGTGCATACTCCCTACTGGGGTGAAGGTTTTGAGGGTTACAACTAGTGTAATTTTCATGAACTATATTTTCTTCATAAAATAGGTTTGGTTTATAGAGTTTAACGTTCCAACGCGGCTTGGGCTATGAGTGATGCCGTAGTGAAGAGTTGCAGAATTTTCGACCACATGGGGTTCATTAACATGAACTGACAGTGCACAGTACACAAGTGTCTTGCTTTACGCCTCCAATGAAAAGCCGCCGTCGTGGCCAGGCTTTCAGAAAAAAGTCTTGCATTATATAGCTAATGTTAATTATTGGTTCTTGTTAAACTACAAAACGAAGTGGTTCGTACTAACTACTAGTACTCCGTTTAAAATTTTCGTGTACAACTGGCCATCTTCTTGCCACACTGCCAATCAGCAACTTGTTGGCACCTTGTCAAGCAGTACAAGCTTTTAGTCTTGCATTCCTACTTCTGAAAGCAGTACTTGCTGAGGCGTTAGTTGGTTGATTATACATTTGAATGGCACAAAGGAACAAACACAGGAAGACACAGCAGTGGCGCTTTTTCTGTCTCTGTGTCTTCCTATGTTTCTTCCGTTGCGCCATTCAACTTTATTCTGAAAGCCGTATAGTGAATGAAATGCATTCACTATATAGACCTTTCCAATAAGGGCCCCTCGGTATCACCATATTTTTTCGCTAGGCTGTTGCATGCACCCGATGCTAGCCCAATGGAAGCGGATACCTCTAACCAAAAAAGCTGTTGGTACTTACTATCATATTACAGTGAACATTTTATATCTAGTCGAAGATTAAGCAATAGTTGCGAGAAATTTTTCCTTTTGCTCATGAAGGTAACGAAATCATGTCGGTCACAGGTGGAAGCTTCATATTTTTGCACACATCATCCACACGCAAAGCAATCGCAAAAATGTGACGTAAATGTGACCCAATGGTGAGAACTTTGAAAGACTTAGTGTGATAACTTTCATTACATTCCCATCCCAACTCGTTAAACCATAGTACGCTTTCTGTTAACAATTTCATGTCATTACTATTTTGCTGTTGTTAAAATTCCCCACTGTTCTATAACTTGCCTCCCCCCCCCCCCAAGAAAACCAGTTATGTTGCAAGAAAAATATCAGCCTTGTAGCAAACAGTTTCTGGTGAACATGCAACAGCTATTGGTTCTGAGTAGAGAAGCAGGTGGAGTGTTACTGCGAGAGCAGCCGCAATGTACTTGCAACAGACTTGTTTGATTATTGCACTTGTGTACCCCTGCAGTGTATGCATGGGCTCTGTTAATAACTAATACTGCAAGCTACTACGGTAGCCAGCCCGCACAATACAATTCACTGTTTAAAACACAAAACAAAACTTTCAGCAGTAAAAGATCTTTCATCGCATCACATGCTGTAATATCAAATAACTTCCAGCGGTTTTGATCACTCTTTTTTAGGCGAGTCATCATTTTCTTTGTTATCTAGAAATTTTGCAAGAAGTTGCACCATGCTTGCATTTATGGCATTCGCTTCCTTCTGGAGCCGCACCATTATCTTGTGCATTTTGTGTGCCTTTCGGTCGGCATTTGCAGCTGCCTCGCTTTCTCCTTTATGGACGGCAACTAGCTGCTCTATAGCAGATCCTTTTCGCTTGTGGCGGCTCTTTTGGGGTTTTCTTGTTTTGGCGCTTGTGCCAGCACCGGCACTGCTGCTTGCCCCTGCTGTGGCACTGCTGCTTACGCCAACACTGGCTCTGCTTGTGTCACCGCTGCTTTTTCCTGTGCTTTGAAGTACAAGTACTGCAGCACTGGCACTGCAAATGGGGAAGCTGGCCGCAAGTTCTCTTCTGCTTCCTTCAGGCAGGCTGTCTTCCCATGACAGGAGCACTTCTGAGCCGTCAGGTGCCTCATTGACAACTGGCAGTTGCACATGATGAAACATACAAGACAACATGCTATCATCTCAGAAAAGAGGTTAAATGTGTCCTAATGTAATGCAATCATCCGCTGCCACAATATATTACAAAAACACAAACTTGTGATGGCCAAACTGGAAAGAAGGCAGCGGTTCAAATTTTTGTTTTCCTGAACATAACTAAATATATGAAGATCCAGACATGTACATCAGCATTCCCTAGCCCCAACTTTCACATGAACCAATGGGTTCAGTTCAGTTTTTTCCTGAATACTGTTGCGGAGTGCAATCGTCTTCCTTTAGGTTTATGTGACTCGAAATATCTTGTGAAGGAGTTGGAGGATTTTTGTACGGCTCCGAGTGTTGGTGTTGTGATGAATGTTGGATTTTATGTCCTTTAAATGACTTGTGCCTTTTGCAGCTAATGGTTTTATGGCTTTCATAATTGTGTGCCCTCCTGCTTCGGCCAAAGTTATGGCTCGCAGTATGTACAAATAAATAAATGAATGAACAGCTGAACAAGACAGTATACCAAGCTGATCAAAGTCAATTACAAGCAATATGTTAAACATTTGCAAGCATGTGGGGCATGGTTGACCAAGGGTAAACCGAGCTCATGAGTTTGAGCTGAACAGAAGTACATGGAAGGTGAGGTGCGAACTCTGGCACGACAAGGCGCTGCGATTTGAAGACGCAACGGCCATTTCCGCTCCCATTGCCATTAATTCCCATTGTTGTGGGAGTAGCTTACTCTACATCCCCCTCCCCAAGTCTGTCCAATGGTTCCAAAGGAAGGATTGCTGGCTCAGTTAGTTCATCATTCTAGGCTTAAAAACAGCACGAAAAATGGGATGATACAGAAAGAAGGAATAGACAGCACTGAACCTGCAATTGAGTGTATTTTATGTGAAATGGCAATAAATACAGCAAGCATGCACGAAGAGCTTATAGACAAAAACGCAATACAATACAGATATTACTTATATACTTCGAATGAAGACAGCGCAAAAAATGACAACCACAAAAGAGGACACGACACAAAGAACTCTTCTCTTCTGTGGTTGTCCTTTTTTACGCTGTCGTTCATTCCAAGTATAAACCACCAATTAGCCCACCACTTTGTTTTATTGAATTACTTGGACATTACAGATATCCCATAGAAATTTATTATCTACTCTGTTACTTCCCTTCAGTGTCCCTGTAGAGAAAAACCAGTTCGCAATAACAGCTTATGATCCACAGGTTGCTGTATTACTCCACTGTATTCAAGCCCAGTTGCTAATAGAATCAATGGACGAAGATGGATATTTACAAGGGAGAAGGATGAAGGTGAAGCTGCATGTGCACAGGTGTGAAAGATGAATTGTCATACAGCACTAGCAATATTAATATATCACGCAAATAAAGGCACCGAAATTCTAGTGCGTACTATAACTTCGTATCCATCCGCAGTGTGTGCCTTTTGACATATGATTCCCACCTGAAGAAAGGACGTAACCTAAACCAGCAATGCATATTGAACTCCCTGTACAACAAAGCGGTCTTTGCTTTGGCATGGTAACATTAAGCATATGGGGAGACAACCAGCTAACTGCTAGAATTGCTAGAAAAAAAACAAGGATTTATGAACGAGCAGTGGGAGTTCCTTGGCTAGTTGGTTCACGTTTGTGTGCCTTCTTCTCTGTCCCGTCTGTCACGTTTCATGACAAAGAACAACAGCACAAGGAAAAAATGTAGACGTGGAGGCCAGTGCAAATGCTTGTGGGATTGGTTTACACAACTGCTTTAGTCTGTTCTTTAATATCTATTGTTGGCCAGCATTTTATAATGAATATAATTTCCGCACAGAGAAATGAGCAGCAATAGAATTCTGAAGTGATCTGAATGACAGATTACACGCAACGGTATAGATCACAAATTACCTCTAAACTTTCGTCGACTCGCCCATCATCGTTGATGGGAAGGCAGCCGAGCAAACACGAGCTGCCAATAGAAGATTCATGAGACACCAGGCGACCCAATTGAAGTGCCTGCCCGTCTCAGCTGCCTGGACAAGTAAAAATGGGGTGAGCTATTAAATGTGTTGCTAAAAAAATTTGAAGGTTGTGATCACAGCGTTTCTCTCAGTGGATTAAGCTTCACTGTACACATTCTCAATGCAAGAATAAAAATTCATAGATAAGCGTCTAATGCATATGCACAGGTACTGGTGAAATTATTGCATGCAATTTACATTTGCAATGTGGCTAAACTACATCCTGCTAATTGCTCCTTTGCAATTGAAGCAACGACTGTGCATTATGGTTCAACTATTTTCATTCTAGCAATATCTTACTTAGTGAATTTTTATATTTATTTCTTTCATATATCTTTCCCAGGCTGCACTGTGTATACTACTTCAAAAATGCTGCTAGTATACAGTGAAGCCTGGTAAAGAAATATGAAATAAATCTGCAAATGCAATTAACTACATTGTTGCTATAGCAGGTGGCCAGAAATAGCGACGCGTACACCAATGCTGTCAGCGCTGCAGCTCGCAATTTGCAAATAAAAACGACGAACAACACGTGTGTAAAGAGGAAGACGAAGTTTTCATGCAGCGCCGTGCACGCGTGCACGAGCGAAGATTCTAAGTGCTGCGTATGCTGCTCCTGCCTGAGGACATTACTCTCGAGTCTTTACTACCTCAACAATGCATTCTCAAGATCGTTTTCCACACTCCAGAACTGTGCGACGACGGCGAAGAGAATCGACGCGTGGCTCCAGCGACAACACATGCTACTGTCGCACATGCGAGGCTGACTTAAGCAGTTCAGCTGAACTACGAAAACAGCGCCAAAAACCCGATTGCACGAGCATCGTTCGGTAAAGGTCCCACTTACCGTATTTCTTGTTGAGGTTTTCTATTTTCAGCTTCACTTGATTGCTGGTGTACGGGTCTTGCCCCGGCGGCAGCCCGGCGTTCAGTTCCGCTACAGCCCAAGCACATATCCGAGCGTTGCGCGTGTTACCGTATCACATCCGTATCAGATGCGTATCAGGGCCGCGGTTGTTGAATCAAGCCAGAAGACAACTCTGGGAGGACAGTCGTTAAATGTAGCTGCGGCCACGGGCGCCGCCATCTTGTCGGTTAAGGTAGCAAACGGAGGTCGGCAAGCTCAGTTTGGGTAGCTGTGGTTAGGTGGCGTAATTGCAGTTTCGTCTGCCGTGTGAGCGCGGCTAAGTATAGTTCCGTGGAACCGTTGTTACCTTAACTGCGGTTAAGGTCGCCTGTGTGAATGCGGTATAACTCTCCCCTACCCTTCCCGGTCCTGGCATCTGCCTTCCATGTCGTCTTAATTCGCGCCTTTTGCACGACTCACAATCCTGCACTAGCTAATCACATAACTTAGGAGTGCTGGCGAGATATAACCACTAAGAATGGGAATAGACGCGGGACTTAGGCAGGCGACAACACAGGGCGGTAAAGTAAATTTACCTCCCAAGAATTGTTGCACATGCTTCTGCAGGTTGATTTCTTTTAAAAGAACAAGTGTCCGGCTCCTTAGTTAGGAAGGACGTTGAGATGCGCCATTGACCTTCATGATCACAGCAATATTGGGTTTGGCTCGAAATAAGTTGTGTAGAAGTACGGTGGAGCCACATTCCTTGTCAGCCTGGACAACAACAAGGTCGTTCTAATTGCACTGACAGGCCGCTTCACGTAAAACTTCAGAGCTGCCGGTCTTAATGAAATTCCTCCACTTACTGTCTACACTTTCCAGGGGCAAGATGCTCTGTCCTCAGCCGCGGTTTTGTAGCGTGAGCTACACTGCCTGAAGTTGAGCAGCTTCGCGTGGCTCCTGGAGAGCCATGTTCCGCATGCGCGAGGAGTAATGGGGTCATAAAGAGCATGCCTTGCGCGCCGGAGCCGCCGCGCCGCGGCGCGCGCCTCCCCAGTCTGCGCATCCTCTGGAAACCGCACAACGTGACCAACCACGTGACCTACTGCGTGACGAACCACGTGACTAGCCACGGTGCCTAGCTGACGGCAGCGGCTCCGCACCACGTGACCGACCGCGTGGCCAATCGCGTGGTCGGTCACGTGGTTATTATTGTTTTTAATACTTTATTTTTAATTTGTAGGCTTAACGCCTTAGGAGCGAAGGAAACGAGACCACAGCTACGAGCCGACGCCAGAACAGAACTGGCAGCCGTGGCTGCACGAGCCACGACCCGGTGCCGTCTTTATTCTTTTCGCAGGGTGGCGCGCGCTAGCCGGGTTGTCGGCGCCGCCCAAGAGAGGGTGCTACAGGGCCCCCCGCCTAGACTGGAAGTCGAAACGGACGGAGGGCCGGCGATGGCACTCGAGCACTAGGTCAGGCGGCGCTGGGAGTCGTTCCAGGGCGGTCTCCATGTAAGCCGGTTTAAGGCGGTCTAGACTGACGGCCTCTTCCCGGCCGTTCTGGAGGATGGTGCGGTTTTCGGGGTGCGGCGGAGAACGCGGAAAGGTCCGTCGTAAGCCGGTGTGAGTGGAGCTCGGACAGCGTCGCGGCGCACAAAAACGTGGGTTGAAGTGGCCAGGTCGGGGTGTACGAAAATGGTATGGTGGCGGGACGGACGTGGGGGAGTAGGCCGGAGGTCTTTAACGCAGTCCAGCAGGCGTTGAAGGAATTCTTGGGGCTGGGCTGGAAGCTGCTGGGATGTAAAGAAGTCGCCTGGAAGACGCAAAGTACTTCCATACACGAGCTCTGCAGCTGAGCACTAAGTCTTCTCGGATGACGGCCCTTAGACCAAGCAGCACAAGGGGCAAGGAGTCGACCCAGGAGGCGCAATTGAGGCGGGCAGCGAAGGCGGCCTTCAATAGGCGGTGAAGGCGTTCCACCATGCCGTTAGCACACCGGTGATATGCAGTGGTACGGCAATGCCTGGCGCCGAGAATATTATTAAGAGAAGCAAACATGGAGGACTCAAACTGGCGTCCACGGTCGGTTGTCACAGTGCCAGGACCACCAAATCGAGATACCCATGCAGAAATGAAGGCGCGCGAAACAGTCTCTGCGGCGATGTCAGGAATGGGGACTGCCTCCGGCCAGCGAATGAAGCGGTCGAATATGGTCAAGATCCAGCGGTAGCCTCGAGAGATGGGTAGAGGGCCCACGATGTCGAGATGAACATGGTCGAAACGACGGCCAGGGGGTACAAAGGCTTGGGAAGGTGTCTTGGTATGTCGACAGATCTTGGTCGACTGACAGGGTAGGCACCGGCGCGTCCAAGCACGCACATCAGCGTTGATTCCGGGCCAAACAGCGCTGGGTGAGAAGGCGCTGAGTAGTCCGAATTCCTGGATGGCATATGTCATGGAGATAATGGAAGATAGAGCGACGTTGTGAAGCCGCAACAAAAGGGCGAGGAAAGTGCGTTGAAACATCGCACCACACGGGCTCAGGCGAGCAAGGATGGGGCACAAGCCGTAATCGGAGAGAACGAGGGCTCGCTCGAAAAGCGGCGAGCTCATCGTCATTCTGCTGGGCAGGTGAGAATGCGGCCCAGTCGACATTGGAAGATGGAGCGTCTACCGCGACTATACGAGAGAGGGCGTCAGCGGCGGTGTTGGCTGCACCTTTCACATGCCGGATGTCGATAGTAAACTCCGAGATATAAGCGAGCTGACGGAGTTCAGGTGACGCGTACTTCGATGAATAGGTCCGGAACACATATGCCAGCTGTTTATGATCGGTTAGCACGTGATACTTGCATCCTTCTACAAAATGCCGAAAGTGCTGGATTGCGGAGTAGATGGCTAGGAGCTCTCGACCGAAGACGCTGTAGCGGGTCTCAGCAGGAAGTAGCTTCCGAGAGTAAAAAGACAATGGTCTCCACTCGGAGTTAATGTACTGCTGTAAGACGGCTCCGATGGCCACGCTGGAGGCATCCACCAGCAATCTCGTAGGGGCGTCGTTGCGCGTATGGACTAGAAGCACGGCGTTAGCGACTGCTTGCTTCGCGGCACTAAAGGCGGCCTGGGCTTCTGATGACCAAGAGATTGCGGAGGACGGGCCAGCGGTTGACCGGAGGAGGTCGGTGAGCGGGCGAAGTAGCTCTGCACAGTGCGGGATAAAGCGACGGGAGAAATTCACCATCCCCAGGATTTGTCGCAGGAGGCGCAGGGTTGTGGGCAAGGGAAAATTCTGGATGGTCTTGACGTGGGACGCGAGAGGGCGGATACCCACTGAGGATATCCGATGTCTCAAAAACTCAAGCTCAGAAGCACCGAAAACACACTTGGAGGCATTCACAACCAGGCCGTAGTGCTGTAGACGCTTGAACAAAGCACGTAGGTCTTGCTCATGATCATGAGGTGTAGGACTGGCGATGAGGACATCGTCAAGGTACGCGAATACACTCGGTAGGCCCCGCGTGATCTCAGCCATGAACCGCTGGAAGGTTTGAGCCGAATTGCGTAGTCCAAAAGGCATCCGGACGTACTCAAACAAACCAAAGGGCGTCGTGATGGCGGTCTTAGGTATGTCGGCGGGTTCAATGGGAATTTGGTGATACGCCTTAACCAGGTCAACTTTGCTAAAAATGACGCAGCCGGCGAGGCGCGATGTAAAGTCCTGGATGTGGGGCAGCGGATAGCTGTCGTGAACAGTGTTGGCATTCAATGCGCGATAGTCGCCGCAGGGACGCCAGTCACCGGGATGACGCTTGGGCACTAGATGCAGCGGAGACGCCCACGCGCTGAACATCGGGCGTATAATGCCGAGCTCCAGCATGTGGTCAAACTCACGTTTGGCGATAGCTAGACGGTCTCAAAACAAGCGGCGCGGTCGAGCAGCTGCGGGTGGACCCCGGGTGACGATGTGGTGTGTCACAGTATGTTTAGGCGCCTGAGTGAGGATGCATGACTTAGTGAGCTCCGGGAAATCCGCCAGCACTTTTTCGAACTGAGAGGAAGGTATCAGCGTGCGAATGCCCATGGGATCAAGGTTGGACGAGACTGCCGAGATGGAGAGATTAGTCAGACCGTCGGTAAGGCGACGATGCCGCACGCTGACGTCTAAGTCGAAGTAGGAGAGGAAGTCTGAGCCGATGATCGGGCGAACCACGTCTGCGATGACGAAGACCCATCGAAAAGTGCTTCGTAGGCCGAAGTCGAGGGTGAGAGATCGTAGCCCGTACGTAGGTATAAACGAGGCGTTGGCAGCACGGAGCGACAGTCCTGATGGCTTGGAACGATCTGCCTTAGTCGGTGGAACCACGCTGATTTCCGCACCCGTGTCGATAAGAAACCGGGTGCTGGAGAACTTGTCAGTCACCATGAACAGGCGGCTCGAATGACTGGGGGAACCATACGCCGCCGTTAGTGATCCCGGCGGGCGTTTCCCGGCCACGAACAGGGCGGTGTACACTTCGTGGCCCGGTGGCGAAAACGCCTGTGGTACCAGCAGAGAGATGTAGGGCTGGAACTCCGAGCTTGACGGGAGCGCGAAAGAGCGTGATGATCAAGACGAGACGGACGGGTCTCCAGAGGTCGGCTCCGGAGTGCGGCGACCGAGGCGGCAAGCTTCTCGAGACGGGCCTCAAGGCCCGAAATCGCTGGGTCTCTTGGCGGCAAAACAGCAGTGACGGACGGGGAGGTGGCCTCATGAACGTTATCTGCGAGCTCAGCCAGGCGATCGAGGGTGACGTCACCGGCCGCCGCAAGGACGAGGCGGATGGGCTGGGGAAGGCGCTGGAGGAAAAGCTCTCGAAGCAACACTGAGTGGTTGGGGATGTCGCACTCCCCGAGAAGCTGTTGCATGCGGCGCAGTAGCTGGGAGGGGCGCCGGTCGCCAAGGTCTTCCCCGGTAAGGAGCTGCTGGAGGCGGATACGGTCCGACGGCATAAATCTCTCCAGCACTATGGTTTTCAGGTGCTGATATGGTGTAGCACCCATGGGGGCGGAGAGAACGTCGGAGAGCTCACCGCCAACGTCAGGAGGCAGGCTTGAGGCAACAT
>NC_135497.1:249607821-249697821 GCF_052857255.1 Amblyomma americanum
GAATTGTAATGATAGCATTTCAGTTGGAAGCTGGTTAAAATGAAATGGGATGTAGAACATTCGGCACCTTTTCCCGTAATTAATATATACCTTGGAAAGTTTGAACGGGTTTATTTTTCTGAATACCTTGAGCTTGTTTTCAGGGTGTTTAAATTTATTTGAGAAATAGTTTCTGGCAATTACTACATGCGTGAATAGATCGTCAATGCAAAACATATCAGCAACGAGCATCCGTTTGGTGCTTTCAGCGGCCTCCATTGACGTGCCATACAAAACGTTAGCGGAAATTCTGCTCAGTATTCTGTCGATTTGACTGATTCTTTACGATGCACACGAACCATAAATAGTGACGCCATACCTTAAAACGGACTCCCCTAGGGCCTTCTTAACACTTCTTAACGCTATTGCGTTAAAACCTTCCAATCCTGTAAGGTTGGCTCTGAAGAGTGTGTTGTAAGGTTGGCTCTGGAGCGTGTGCAACCAGCACATAACCGTCCCGGAAAACTGCGCATCCCGATCGGCATCAGTGGCTGCCAAGGTTTATCGCAGACTGCAGGCATTAGCCACCGCCACCACATGAAAGACCAGGACCCTGGAGGCAGAAAAGCCACCCATCGCAATCGCAATGCTCTCCATTGAGGAGGAAGAAACAAACCTATATTCTCACCAACTCTCAAGTTGTCTGCCGCAATTACTGCAGGAGAAGTATGTCCGCCCGTGCAAATCATATCCTCAAAAGCAGATGGCACCAGCCAACCGATGTTGTTATTTCCACACCTGGTCACCACTACCTACACGGAAACCAGCGCGCGCGCTATCACCCGCGCTTATGCTAACCGAGACCCGCACGACGGCTGCATTAGATCAAAACCAGTGTTCGAACAGTACTGCGCAATCCTTCATCATCGGCTTAACCAAAGTACGTACCCCTCGCCACACAAACACCTGAAGCGGAATCCAGGAAGCGGTTGCATGAAAACTGCTCCAAACCATCGCCTACCTTTTTCTTAAGCTCCCCAGCTGACAGCTAAGGCCGTAGGAGACCCGTAGTGAGGGTCCCTCTCCGTGAGAGGATTAGCTCAGCCAATCCAGAATATTGAAAGCGAAAAATGTCGGCCTTTACTGTGTTCATTGGCGTTGGCGTTGACAATGTTCTAGACGGCGATGGCCTTGGGGAAAGGAAGGGCTCATAACTGTCTCCCTGGATATGCGGACGCCTCATTCGCGCTTTGATACCTGTGGCGTAGCTGAGAGAGAGAGAGAGAGAGATGTGGCCTGAATGCATTACAGCTGACAGCGTTGTTACAGTGCTCTAGATCCTTGGTTCTAGAGCACTGTAGCGTTGTGGCTGACATGCGGCTCAGTCGCGTTCATTTGGTGATCAATCTCTCGCGATCAACCATTAACTGCATGCCACCTCCCACAGTGGCAGGGAGGGCGCGCTAACTGCCCAGTGTGTGGAACGCAACAAAAGCAGGCTTTTGCAGTTCGACATCAAAGTCACGTCCATGAAAGCGAGATTGAGGTTTCCAATGACCCTAAGAGTCGGTTGTGCGCCTGCCCTTCGGGAAAATGAACGGGCATTGCAAAGTTGTCAACGCCAATGAACTCTATGAACGCCGTCGGCTCACTTGTTTTGTTTGGTTCTTGAGGAAAGGAAACGACACAGTATCCCACTCACATATCTCGGTGGACATCCGAACAGCGCAGTATAGGAAGGGATAAAGGAGGGAGGGAAAGAATAAAGAAAAACTGAAAATTGAAAGTCGTATTTTGAAGAAAGGCGTGGCGCTGCGCAACGGCGAAACACATGTGACTCGGTGCTACTAGAGGCGCATGCGCTGTAGTGACTAGAGAGCGAGAAAATATATCCGCGGCGGGGCGAACATTGTGACGTCATGTGCCTCCTCAGAGTACAGCCACGGCGAAATCGCAAGTTCGCGGCCAGTAAAGCTTTCGCTTTAAAAATGTTTACCCCGCTAGAATCCAGCCCCTCCCTAAGCAATTCCCTCAATTCAGGATTGGTGCGTCAGCTGACCCGCCGCGGTGTCTCAGTGGTTAGGGCGCTCGACTACTGATCCGAAGTTCCCGGGTTCGAACCCGAACGCGGCGGCTGCGTTTTTATGGAGGAAAAACGCTAAGGCGCCCGTGTGCTGTGCGATGTCAGTGCACGTTAAAGATCCCCAGGTGGTCGAAATTATTCCGGAGCCCTCCACTACGGCACCTCTTCCTTTATTCTTTCACTCCCTCCTTTATCCCTTCCCTTACGGCGCGGTTCAGGTGTCCAACGATATATGAGGCAGATACTGCGTCATTTCCTTTCCCCAAAAACCAATTATTATTATTATTATGCGTCAGCTGAGAGTAATAGAGTAGCTGCTCCTTTCTTTTAATCAGAATTATTTTATTTTGTCTTAGCATACGCCAGGAAAAGGAGATTGTTTGACAGCTCACGGTTATATATATATATATCGTTCTGTTGTTATTTTCGAGATGCATTTATAAAGGAGGCAGATTAAAAGGTATACGCAGGTTGAATAAGTCAATGCTACCTTTGAGCAGTTCTCATTTTACAAGACTATACAGATTATTTCAGGCAGAGCTTAAGAAGCGTAATCTATCTCACGAACGATGTTCACAAAGAAGGCCTGACGTACGCTGAGTTTTAACGCGACGACTTCGGCAACTGTAGGTGTATGCGGTGTTCCATTAGGGGTGGCCCTGGGAGTGTTCCCCCTTCGCCCCCCCCCCCCCCCCCCGCGTGGAGGGCTGATTATTTTGTGCAATGCCACGTCGTTTTAACAGAAATTATTAATGTTGAATATGTACTGTGTAAATTTTTTGTGATCACTCGATGTTAGGTGATTAGCATGTTACACTGTAGTGGTCATGTACAGACGGGATTTGATTGTGTAGGTTTTGTTTTGGCGTGTCAATAAACTTCCCTTTATGTGATTACCTTGGCGAAATTTCTTACAAATTACAAAAAACAAGCAATAGCAATAAGCCTGAAGTGCCGTTGAAAGTTTTTCCTTCTGTTTCTGCGTGTTATTAATAAATAATTGGTTTTTGGGGAAAGGAAATGGCGCAGTATCTGTCTCATATATCGTTGGACACCTGAGCCGCATCATAAGAAAAGGGATAAAGGAGGGAGTGAAAGAAGAAAGGAAGAAAGAGGTGCCATAGTGGAGGGCTCCGGAATAATTTCGACTACCTGGTGATCTTTAACGTGCACTGACATCGCACAGCACACCGGCTCCTTAGCCTTTCGCCTCCATCGAAACCCAGCCACCGCGCTTGGGTTTGAACCCGGGAATTCCAGATCAGTAGCCGAGCGGCCTAACGCCTGATTCACCATTGCGGGTGTGTGTTCCCGCCGCCGGCTTGCGTCGGTGGCCGGTGGACGATTTCCGGTCCTGCTCTTTTGTTCGGGTGTCCTTCGGCTGACCGGCGCCTCAATATGGTGTGCGAGCCACCTAAAAAGGCTCTTGCCTTTGACGTCGTCCTCCCTGATAGGGCTAGTCCCGAGGATGTCGATGCGACAGCCTCCGTATTTGGATTGGAAGAAGTTTACTGTGTCCAGCACTTCGGTTGACGCAATTATCAAGTAACCGTGAAGAGTGAAGCCGCCATGACTGCAATCGTTCATACGTCCTGCCTCATCACCGGCGAGGAACGAGTTGCATCGTCCCGCTGAGCCCTCAGGGGACTCAGGTGACTGTTCTTTTTCTGACCGCCCGCGAACCAAGTATGGCAAGGTGCTGCACATAAGTCCCGGCATCAGGGGATCGCGTCCCACTGTCACCACCGGGACGCGGTACGTCCAAATTGAAATGAACCCGGACTCGTCCGTGCCTAACTATATCAAGGTCGCTGGCCACCGCGTGACATGCGATTACAAAGGCATGCGACTTGTTGGTAGGCATTGTGGGTCGGCTGTACACTTCACTTCAGAGCACAATGCATGGCTCCGTTCTGTGCCCGCTGCGAGGTCTATGGGCACAAAGGCCAAGGTTGTGTGCTCCCGTGTCGACGTAATGGTGATCCGCAAGCTACCGTGGCATGCGCGATCAAGCCCTCATACTCTGAGGCTGCAGCCCGACCTGCACGTCCGCCGGCCGCACAGGCAGCTGTTGAAGCCATCAAGGAGCCCGGCGTTTCCGATACCGACGCTGTTACGGGTGCTTCTTCTGCGTCTCAGAGTGTCTGCTTGGAATAAGCGGTGCCTGCGGCTGATGCGTCCAGTTATGCTCCAACAAGCCGACTGTCTCTCAGCCTCACAAGTCTGTCAGCCTCAGCCTCTCCAAGTGTACCTGCCGCTATGGAGCCCGAGACCATTGAGCCCCTACAGGTCTCTGATGCTGAGGATAGCCGCTGTCGGAGCTTGCGCTGCACCTCGCACCCAGCGTTGAGGCTTTAAGCAACAACGCCAACATATCTGACGCCGATGAGGACGAGAGCAGATAGTCGTCCTCATCTTCTTCAGTCAACCTCGTCATTGACGAGACGCTCATCGTGCCTAGGTATGCGCCGAGGCCGCTGTCGACGTCTCCTTCGTCATCGAGGTTTAGTATAGTATCCGCACAGATATTTCGCCTGGGCTGGAACCAAGGCCATCCCCTGACACAGAACCTATGCAGTCGCCGTCCTCTTAAACATCGATGATTAGCGCCAGCACTTCTAATACCCTGTCTTCGGATGTTGAGACGGTCGCTTTGAGTTCGAGCTTAAAGCGTTCACATGCGTCGACGACGGACTCGGACATTTCTGCTGGTTAGCCAAGGAGGCCTCTTGCCTCCTCTGGTCCGACACTACGAAAAAATTGAGGTGGTTTGGCGCCGTTTGCGGCGCACTTTGTATTGCCTATACATCATGCATCCTCGTTTTATTTTTCATTTCCGAAATGACTATTCTTTACATCATCACTCTTAACGTGCAGAGGATCCGCATTGTTATGAAACAGGCAAAGGTAGTCCCTTTCGCTCGTTCATCGGGCTCCGATATCCTCTGCCAGCTAGAACCCATTTTTTTCGCCTCAGTGAAGTTTTATAATTTAAGCGTCGGTATGGCATCGATGCTTTCCTTTCGTACGCCAGCACGCGTTCTAGCTACGTTGGTGTTCTTGTTTTGTTTTTCTTTAACCGAAATGTATTGCCGCAGGGCATCAATGATGGGTGAAGGTGGGATGAATGATGTAGTAGAGACCAAATGAATGGAAAAAGGGTACTTGATTTAATGGAATGCAGTACAGAACGATGGTACGGTCCCTGCGGCCAGGCAGTGCATGCAGCAGGGTTGCTTGGTGAAAGACCCGCTACCATCAGGTGCCAGATCCTTGTGGGCTTGAGAGCTGGGCAGACCCACAGTAAGTGATGAATGTCGGCTTCAATGTCCTCGTGTTTACATATCGGACACCCTGGCCGAGGAAACAAATCGCGGTACTGAGGCCACTTCCGAATGACGGCTGGTGTGAATGCAACACTGACCCGCGGGGGAGGGATACAACAAGACCGCGGGGGAGGGTTACCGCACACGGACGGATGAGAGCACGCGTGCGGCGCCGGAGAAATTCCTTTCTTGATGAAAGGAGGGTAAAATTGTCCAAATGAAGGAGCCGAGGCAGTGATGAGTTTGGATTCGCAAGGCGGGCCGCTAAATCTGCCTGGCTTTGATAGGTCAGCAGATCCCGTGGGACCCACTCAATACGTAATCGCTCCAGGATGCGTGCCGGAGCCGATGGATGTCCTGACATATCGTTGGACAGCGGCTATCATGTCGTATCAACCGGACAACTTGAATAGTGTCAGTGCGGATGACAACGCGGGCCGCAGGGAGAATCGCTTTGTCGTTCACGGAGAAGAGTGCTTCTTGAACTGCAACGAGCTCAGCACAAAAGGACGAAGGGGGTTTGTAAGCTGAAACCAAGAGGTTTGATTCAGGGCTTGTCTGCACGGGCAGTAGATAGATGTTGTAGCTTTGCAGTCTTGTTTGCTTGCATCTACGTAGACAACAATGGATCCTTCAGGCAGGCAAGCACCTTGTTCCTCAAATTTCTTGCGAAACAACGATGCCGAATAAGCAGATGTTGGCCGGAGATTATCCGTTTGCCTGTTGTCGCTGAGCTGTACAAACTTCCATGGGGGAAGAACTGGCGTTGGCGGCTGAAGGACGGACTGTGACGTTGCATAAGTTCTCAGTGCTTGCGTGAAGTGCGATAAACTGGCCTTAAGGCTGCGCGCTTCACGGCTCTGCTGCACCAGCTCATCAATGGTATTGAGCTGCGCATTCTCTTGTAAAGCTATTACCGGTGTGAAGCGTGGAAGGCACGTAATGGTCCTCATAGCCTCTCGGTTCACGGCTTCAAGGCGATCACATTGGTCTCTTCTAAGATGTTGAAACTGGGCTTGATAAACAATACGTGTCTGCAGAACTGCCCTCACAAGGCCGAGGACTGGCGCCGGCCGACCAACATCAGTCCAGGTGGCAGTTGTAGCACTGTTGAGCGCTGTTTGTATGCGCTCAACAAGGATTGGCGAAGAATCTTTGTCCAGAAGATTGTCCATACAGGAGTGAAAACTGTCCCAGTTAATCCCAGAACATCTGTAGCGTAAAGGTTGGAAATGTGAGGTGTGAAGACCGATGATTATAGGGTGATGATCACTTCCCCAGCAGTCTGGCACCATGTGACAGGAGGGAGTACCCGGACCCGACCACCACGTAGTGTCTGGAGCATAGGAAGCACTGCGAGTTGGACACACTGGCCGTGTTGCTGTCTCAGGATGGTTGAGCAGCACAAATTGGGCATTCGTGAAGGCGTCCCGCAAACGCCTGCCACGAGGGCTCGAAGTGGGGTACCCCAAATCCAGCTGAGGGGCGTTAAAGTCGCCTCCGACTAAAATCAGACACCCGGGATACTGCCGACCGACACTTGTTAACCAGCCAAGATTAGTACAGGAGCAAGCACCGCCGGCTGGTCTAACATAAAAGCAAACGACCACAACTGTTCCCTTAAATTTCGCAGCCACTGTCGCTACCTATTGATACGACGTGCACCAGTTTTCAAGAGCAAGGCGTGCATGCGGAAAACGTGAGTCCACGTACACCGCCGCAATTCCCGGGGTGCAGCCGTTTGTACACGACGGTCTATCTTTGAAGGAGGCATGTAGACACGGAAGCCTGGAATCGATGGCAAGGTGCTTGTTTCCTGTAGCAACATGGCCCATACCTGGAGCTTGGGAATTTGTAGTCGGGTGTTGATCTCTCCCACCTACATGGAAATGTCTCTGCAGTTCCACTGCAGCACACCAGCACGACTGGAACTTGCCATTTCTAGTTACCAGCCCATGCGCTGTAGAATCACGGTCGTCAGGTTGGACCACTGGTTAACCATAAAACGGAGCAAAGAAGTCGCAGTATTGTCCAGTGGCACTGCGGTAATCTGGGAAGAGGTGGCAGGAAATGACACTGGTGGGCGGTAGGAAAGCGATGTTGCTGCGCCACTGATAGATGCGGTGGATGACTCCGCTGTTCGTCTACGTCGAGCGAACAGTTCACGGTGTTCCCGGAGCTTGGTGACCTCCGCTAAAAGACGTGCGATTTTTTCGTCGCCTGCAGCCATATCGTCCTGCGGTATAGTTCAGGCACACTGCGCTGCTTTGTTGGGTGTTTTCGGAGGCGTTCTTTTCGCGCAGTATCGTAAGAAGGCTGCTGAGCTGAAGGATCATTCCAGGAGTGCTCAGGGAGCTCCGAGCACTCGTCGTCATGCCACTGGAGAGCTGCGAACCGATTGGATGTCTGCGATGAAGTTATACTGTCGTGTATTGGTCACGGCTTAGTCATACGACGACGAACCTTTTGTGTTGCCTTTTGATTTGTCGGACAGCTTGGAGATGTTATCTCTTGGTCGTCGGTTTTACAAAGGCCGCATCGATAATTCACTTTCCCTTCCGATGTACTTTCACCGGCAGCACTGAAGGGGCAGGATTTGCGCGTATGCCCAGTACGGAAGCAGTTACAGCAATCTACCGCACTCAGTTTATATGGCCGAGGCCGTAAAATACCTCCATAATAGCACAGACGGGCTGGTAGTGTAAGAGGGCCTTGCAAGGTGACAATGCAAGAGCGCTCTTTCTCATGCGTAGGGCCTGGATGACACTGTGCGTGGGACAGTACAGCTCACGCTAGAGTTCAGTTTGATCCTCAGTGATATCGACGTTGTAGACGACACAGCGCTGCAAGTCGGAGCCTTCAACTAAATACACTTGTACTGACACTGAGATTTCGCTTTTTCGAAAGCGTTTGGTGAGCGTTTGCAGCCGTTCTACGGCAGCCAGAGTCGGAAGCCACACTGCAATGGTGTTGGACTTTGTCCTGGCTGTGAAGCCCTGAAAACATTTGGTTCCGAGGCACGCGTCCTAACTTGTAAAATCTTGTTTGGTATATCCGTGAGGCTTTTGTCAGCCAGTGATTTAATGGTAACTTTGTAAGAATACGATCCGGGTATAGGCTCCACTGAGTTCTAGAACGTAAGACAAGTGCGCTTAATTTGGGATCCATCACTTTCCGAAGATGGAATCGGTTGGCTGTCGTTTGAGGGACGCTTGTGAGTTGCACGAGGGCTCTTTTGCACGGGTAGAGGTGCCGATAAGTCCATTGCAATGCCCGGTTCTTCATGCCGTGCGGTTTGAGGCCCATCCAGTGGTGTAGAGTTGATGTCCATTGGCCCTGGGGGCAGATCACTTACGCGCTGTTCGGCATTTCGGGTAGGCAGGAGGGGTGCATCTGCCGAGGAACCGGGAGCACAAAGCTGGACGTGGCGCCGCGGATCAGGTGTCAGGCGCTAAGCCTAGCATCAGTGCCCAGCTCAGCTGCACTCATGCATGGTTCCCAGGAGGCCTCAGACGGTGAGAGGACGTACGGAGCTTATTCAGAAGGCGAACATGCAGTTCTCTTCAAATAGGGCACGTATTTATGTGGATAGCGAGGTTTTTCTCAAGAACGATGTGCATCCACTTTAGCAGGGACACACTTCTTCGACCGTGTTCTTGGTTTGAACCGCATACGCCTGCGAGAACCATGTTAACTACGATGCGATAGCTTGGACGCGTGCTGCCGTTCGAATGCACGTTTAACGCAATTCGCCTGAGAATTCTTTGCATCTATGCACGTGCACATTCTAATTTGGCAAACTCATTTGTAAAGATCTAGATGTGTATTTTCTAGGAGGAAGTAACGTTCTGATGTTGGGCGATTTCATCTGCGTGCTCGATACGGTTGCTGATGTGCAGGGCCCCGGTAGGGGTAGGCTAGGGTGGAATGCGCGCGAGTTGCGCCGCCTAGTCAGCCAGTTTATGCTTAGAGACGCTTATGAGCTCATGTATGGCGGCGTCTTTGTGTGGACTTGGCTTCGCGGATTATCGTCGAGCAGGTTATGCACCGACGGGCCTTTCGAGGACAGTGTGTGCTGCCAACCTTATGACGCTGCCATGCTCGCCGGTATACATATCAGACCATCGCCCCTTTATTCTGTCACTCGGGGTTCCGGCGCCTGCAGTGACTCCTCGCCGACCGTGGCGTTTGGATGTGCGCATCCTTCACGACGCCAGCACGAGAGAAGGGCTAAAGCGGGCCTTGCGTTTTGGGCTGTGCCTGGCGACTGGGACCTTCTGAAGGAGCAGTGACGTCACCATTGCGCCGCTTTTGGTCGAGCCCTTAGGGCTCGCGTCTCAGATGAGGCGCGCGTGGTGACTGCAAAGTGGCGTATTGCTCAGCGCACCCCGTCGCCATCGCCGCTCATGTGCGCAAGGAAAGAGGAGCTTTCGGAGCGTCTACAGCGTCTTTTACGATCATCCTCTTTGACAGCGGCTTCATGTCGTTGTCAACGCAGTCCAAGTGCTCATCCTGAGGTACTTCGGTTTGCGCGCCAGGACCTGTTCTCCCCTCAAGGTGCGCCTGCTTTTAGATATTCCGCCAGGGCTATGGCCCTGCCAGTTGGCCGGAATTTCAGTGCGTTTTTCGTCCATTTCCGGGATATTGCTCAGTCGCTTCCTGGTTGATCCTGATGAAGTTTCCGCACATCCATTTTTTGCAGGCTTGCCGCAGGTTGTCGCTTAGCTTCATGCCGGCCTTATGGCTCCACCAACATGTTATATCAAGGAAGCGTCAGATTCCATGAAACGAGGCTCAGCGCCTGCTCCACATGGTCTTCCTGTGGAGTTATATTTACAGTTCTGGGATATTTTAGGCCCCGTTTTCTCGAATGTGTTAAAAATCAACTTCACTCTGCATGTCTTTCCTGATTCATTTAAAAGAGGCCGCATTGTCCTTATTCCTAAAAAGCCTCCTTTCTCGACATGTCCTGCAGATTGGCGCCATATCATCCTACTAAATTCAGATTACAAAGTATTAGCAATATTACTCGTTCGCCGTCTACGGGCTCTCTTCCCGTCCCTCATTTCCTGCCACCAGGTTTGCTCCATCCCGGGTCGTACAATACATAGTTTATCTTCCGTAACGCGAGATTTCTAGAGTATACCATAACCCTGCGCGCACAGGGTCTTCTTTTTTCGCTCGATCAATAGAAAGCATTCAACTTTTTGGAGCATGAGTATATTTACGGTACACTGGATGCTTTCGGTTTCCCACATTCTTTCGTGCTTCTCATTAAAGAGATGTACAGAGATATCCCAAGCACTCTGCTCCTCGATGACCGGTGAAGTACCGCATTTGATGTTGGCCTCTGTGTCCGTCAAGGATGTCCGCTCTGCCCCCTCTTGTTTGTCTTAGCATTAGAGCCGTTCCTCTTTTGAGTCAATCACCACTCTCTTATTAGAGGTCTGGCTTTGCCAGGCAGTGAGGCAGTACGCGTCACCGCTTATACAGATGACATCATACTCTACTTAGCTGATGAACGCAGCCTGTTCGAAGCTTTAAACGTTTTTCGTGAGTACGCCTCCTTGTCCAGGGCTGCTCTTGATTATTCTAAGAGTCGTTGTTTTGTGGGGTCTCCTCAGAGACGTATTACTTGTTCAATACATTTGCAGTGGTGTGCGCAGATGCGCATTTTAGACTGACCTACGGCTGTGCTGCAATATGGGATGGTATGTGCTCTTCGGCCGTAGAGGGCATTACAGCGCGTGTGCGGAGGGCGCAGACTTTTGACCTGCCTCTGCATGAGAGGCGTTGCCTGGTTCAGTCGGTCATACTGGGTGCCCTCTGGTACCTTTGCCACATTGTTAAACCACCCCTGCGCTTCATAAGGCGGGTGCAGACTACAGTTTTTCTTTTTTTTTTTTGGTCAGGTGGAACCGAGCTTGTGGCTGGTGCTGTTCTTGGCCAACCACGCGAGAGAGGTGCTTTTGCTTTTCCAACTTTCTCCATCACGGCCTCGCTGTTAGCTTCGAAGTGCATTTTGCGTATCCTGCTGAGCACTTCTTTGCGTTTTTTGAATACCTCGGCCCCTGTTAATAGTGGACCTTAATCAGAGCAGCCTACCGCTTTCTACGCTATGTCAATGGCCTTTTTGCAGACATGTAAGCGCAGTAGCACCTGATGTAAAGATCGTTGCAGATGGTGTGGTGGACATTATGGGCTCGCTGGTGTTGCCTGTTGTGCCGGCGGCTCGCCGCTCACCGATGCGCCGCGTTCAATGGACACGAATAGCGTCCACACTTCTCCCGGACCATCTACGCGACTTTGTTAGGAAACTTGGTTGGGCAGTGCTGCCTACTTGTGATCGGCTGGAGCGATGGGGTGTTTTACGCTCCAGTACCTGTCCGAATTGCCCGCTTCCGGAGAGCGTGTCTTTTGGCGCGCGGTTCATGCGGGATTCCGTGGGCAGGGCATTTCGATCTGTCTCCCGTGGCAGCTTCCCCAGCGGCCGTTTTGCTTGCCTGTTAATTGTTGCGGGTCTTTTTAGTTTGTGGCGCAGTAGATGCACCCCGGTCGCTGGTGGCTTTTGACGCGCTCAGTGTGGCCAATACTTGGCCGTCTTCGAAGGGAGCTGAGTTTCTTGTCAGAGGAACTCTTTCTTGGGAGAGGAAGAGTTTCTCCGGCAGTGGTCGTGCTGATTCATTTGTGTTAACAACGATCGTCTTGTTCTGATTTTTAGACCAAACTGCCGCTAAGGCCTTTTTTGCTGTGTCAGATTGTTTCTGTTTCACTCTTCTGTCAGTAGGTACGCTATCCCGTTCTACATCGCCCACAAGCAATTATTGTTAGTGGCTCAAAGATGCTTATGGTACCTCTTTAATTGGCTCTCCTTACATGCTTACCGCCATGTCTACTTGTGAATGTCAATGTACCCGGTAACCTTTGCATGTGTACATATGTAAATACAATTTTTGCTAATCACTTGGCAAATTTTTTTCTTATCAGGCTTGGCAGTTGGTGTGGAAACCCCCATATGTTTGAGAGAAAGGGAAACTTTATTATAACAAATGAATCAGGTGCACGCAGGACCCTGGGTCCCCGCAAGACACAGATAGCGCTGAGGTATTTGTTACCTGGTTCGCTCCATTGTGCTGGATACCTTTAGCCCCTTTGTCACATAGTAATGACCGCTGCTCCGTGTCATAATAACACGTGTGCAGACAAAAGATCCTTCTTTTTTTTTGGTCGGGCGGAACTGGGCTTATGGCTCTTGTTGTTGATGGACAATCACGGGAGATGGGCTGTTTTGCCTTCCCTATCTTCGCTTCCTCGTTGTCTGTTTTGAACGGTATTTTACGCGAGAGCGCACACCCAGCGTCGCACGTCGTTCACTGTTCTGTCTCAAAACCTCTCAGAATTTTGCGAGCAAGAATATAGAAAAAGAAAATACCCCTTATTGGATTTCGAATCTATAGGCCGTGTGGGTGCCATTGGAGGGGTGGCATTGGAGGAGGAGCGAAAAGAGCAACTAAGTTATCGGGAGGTGGCGGGAGGCAACGCCTGGGCGCATAGGAACACAGCGCGGCGAAGAGATAGCAGCGACTGACTGATGCCGCAGACGGCTGCTAGCGAGTCAAGTGAACGTGGCTGTGCGTTTCGCCTTGGGATGCACGCACCGTGATCCGCTGATGCCGAGCCGGCGCTTCAGCAACCGGAGAACACCGCGCGCTATCGCGCGGTCGCCGCCACGGAGGAAGAGAGGGGAGGGGGGGGGGGGGTCCACGCAGTGAAGAACGGCGGAGCCAATGCGTTTCGGCTCAGCTGCGGAGCTGGTTACGAGTTACAGCGGGGACGCCACGAAGCGCTGGAACGGGCGCCAAAGAGCTACGTTCTAAAAGATGAAGTAGGAGAACGCGCTATCACGTCTACTCTTAAGGTGAAGGTTAAGCGTCCTCCTAACTTTCGCATACGCTCGAGGGACGCGTCTCCGGCGTGAACATCGGAGCGGCACTTTTGGAGCGAGAACTTCCACTTCTCCCATGAAAAGCTGAAGGTCAAACAAATGACGCTTGAATTTGATATCTAACTGGAGGCTCGCCCCAGGTGTGGAGCTGCGTCGTCATATGAATTGCCGACGGTGTTACCACTCGTTCCACTTCTCCGATCGGTCGCTCTCGCGAATTCTGTCACGTGCCAAACCACGTGATAAGCTCTTGCTGAATAAAGGCGACGCTCGCTGCCTAGACACCTCGGAGACATGGAGCCAGAACCGGTCTCCGAGACGAGTTCTTCCACTGAGCAATGGAGGGGCCGGACCGCTTCCAGCGATCCCTACGGCAGCGAGCGTTACAAAACCGCCTTGGCTAGGCATTCATCGAGTTGATGAAACCCCTGAAGAACTGAAAATGCGCCTGGAGAAAGAACGGTTTAGGCAACAAGAGTTTCTCAAGCTGAAAAGGGCAGCGGATGCTGCCAACGTCTCCGCGTCGACATCGGCGACTAATTCGGTTACCTTCCGTTCCGTACAACACGGCTCAGCCAAGTTGAGCCCAAGCGTTATTTTGAGCCTTTCTTTACGCTTTGTACAGCGAAATCTTTTTTTAGCCTTGATGTCAGCCATTTAGAAAGTTTAACAGTAGCCGTAACGCGTAACGTTACGCATTCTGGTTTTGCATTTTCTAATCGCGCGGTTCATGTGTCTACACAGAAAGTGAGCCTGGAATGCGCCTGTCGTTTCCTTGAAACCAACAGAATGTTTAGACCGCGAAGAAGATTCTCAGCCTAGCCTTTTTTTGCAGTCTAGACGCTCTCGTCTATTTCAAGAAAGACACAAAACTGACTTACCTTTCGGGAGGGCACCTCAGCTGCTCCGTGACAACATGAACGACGAGGGAAAGCTTGTTTCCAGCTGGCGTTGGTGATATTCTCTGATAGCGCGGTTCAAGTGTGCACCCGATAAAGTGAAACGTTTATGCGCCTTTTCCACCGGTTACCTCGCAGTGCTTCGTATGCTCTAGACATGACGTGGTGGTCTGGTCTGGGTACTCCCTCCTGGCACATGTTGCCAGACTGCTGGGGTAGTGATCATCACTCTATCATCATCGGTCTTCACAACTCACATTTCCGACCTTTACGCTACAAATGTTCTGTGATCAACTGGGACAGTGTTCGCTCCTGTATGGACAATATCTCCTCAGATTCGTCGCCAATCCTTGTTGAGCGCATATAAACAGCGCTCAACAGTGCTACAACTACCACCTGGACTGATGTTTGTCGACCGGCACCAGACCTCGGCCTTCTTAACTTGTGGGCGGCACGCCGTCAAGCCGAGCTGGCTGCTTTACGCAATTGCACTTACGCGATTGCACTATCTTTCAGCTAAGGCACACAAATATGAACGCGACCTCTCTCGACGGCAGTGGCATGCGTGGTGCGAACTGTTTTCTGCAAAATTCACGAATGCCTTTCTCTGGTGAACATTCCGTACAATGGAACGCGGTCGCCGTTCGACTGACGCAGCAGGAACCGCATGCTTCGCGGATAACTTGTCGCCAGATGATTTCGCCAAAGAACCAGGGCGAGAGTTTTTCCCATGATACGATGCTGTACCTTCTTCAGCCGCTAGTTTAAATATGGCAAGCATCCCAGCTCATGCATATCAAATGCCGTCTGATGTTTCATTTCATTTCATTTCATTTATTTGTCCCTTAAAGGCCCGAAGGCATTACATAAGGGGGGGGCGTACATACAGGTTGGAGGGTAGGAGCAGAGAACACAAAAGAAAGAAAGGGGGAAAAATACACGGGGTACCAAAAAAGTGTACAATAATATACAAACTAAAAGCAAGAAATAAACATACAAAAAGAAAACAAGGAACAGTTGGCACTTCGGTGTCGCAGTATGAATATGTTTATGAGAAGTGATTAGCCAGTTTCTCGCGGAAAAGGCGGCGATCGGAGCATGTTATTACGTTGTCGGGAAGGCCATTCCAGAGCACTATGGCGTCGGGAAAAAATGAACTGCTCATTGCGGAGGTGCGGGTTTTGATGCGTGCGATTGGGTTACTGTGGTTTAGGCGGGATGACGTACGTGGGGGTGGCTGCAGCAACAATTGTCTTGGTGAGCGATAAAAGAAAGAGCGAAAGAGGAATAGACGGGAAATAACACGGCGAGTTGCTAGTGTTTGAAGGCCGAGGGATCGTTTTAGTAATGTTACGCTGGTATTTCTTGAGTACTGCGATGCAATAAAACGGGCGGCGCGATTTTGAATGGCTTCAAGGTCTGAGATGAGATACGATTGTGATGGATGTCCGACAGATGACGCGTACTCCAATTTAGGACGTACGAATGTTATGTATGCCAACTTTTTTACTTCAGGTGATGCAGATTTTAGATTGCGCCGGAGAAAACCAAGTGTGCGTGATGCTTTGGAACAGATGGTCTGAATGTGTGTTGTCCATGACCGCGATGATGTGATGTGTACTCCTAGGTATTTATAAGATGATGTTCTCGTGACGGCGACCGATTTTATGTTGTAAGTGCTATCAATAACTGTTTTTGCGAGAGAATGATATGGATTGGCATTTATTTAGATTAAGAGGCATGTGCCATTTGTCACACCACGCTGAGATAGTGGTTAGATCCTGTTGAAGAGCGGCAATGGCGCTAGCGCCGTGGATGGGGCTGTAAATTACGCAGTCATCTGCGAATAAACGTAGCGTTGATTTTATGTTGATCGGTAGGTCATTGATGTAGATGAGGAATAAAAGAGGTGATAAGCCTGCACCTTGAGGTACGCCGGATGTTACGTCGGAAAAAGCTGAGCGACAGTTATTAACACAGGTGAACTGCTTACGTCCTTTAAGGAACTGCTCTAGCCAGGAGAGCAAAGTTTGTGGAATGCCGAGCGATGACATCTTAAAAAGAAGAAGATTATGGGAAACACGATCAAATGCTTTTGAAAAGTCGAGAAAGATAGCGTCGATCTGGACAAGGTTATCTAAGTATTGTAGAATGTCGTGGGTGAATTCGGCGAGCTGGGTCTCACATGACAGCTGCTTCCGGAAGCCGTGTTGATTCGGATAGAAAAAGTTCATTGATTCTAGGTGGGTCATAAGATTGGAAAAAATAATGTGCTCAAGTAGTTTAGACGGTATACTAGTGAGGGAAATGGGACGATAGTTGTTAGGGCACGTGCGGTCATCCGCTTTAAATATGGGTGTAATTTGAGCTTTTTTCCAATCGTCAGGGACAACCCCGGTATCTAAGGATTGCGTAAAAATTAGATGCAGTACCTGGCTAGACAATGAAATGGTATTTTTTAGTAGCTTACTGTTAATTTGATCGCAGCCGGATGATGTAGATATTTTCAGTGAGGCAATAAGCTGTGATGCACCATCAGGGTTAATTTCGATTTTAGGCATTTCTGAGAGTGAGATTTCTGGAATGTGTTCTTTAGCAGTAACGTTAGCAGCGGAAAAAACTGACGTAAAGTAATTGTTGAGCGCGGTCGCACAGTCATCGCTTTTGATTGGTTCTCCATCAGCATCTAGGAGTTGTACATGGCGATCTTGTGGTTTATTAGATAGCATGCGCCAGAATTTGTTGGGGTTAGAGTGAAGGATTGATAGTAAATCTTGAGAGTAAAACTTATCTTTAGCACTTGTCAGTTCTGTGGTATACTGTTGGGCGCACAAGCGATATTTTTCCCATGCTAAGTGACTATTTTGAAGTTTTGCTGTTCGATACAGGCGCTTCTTTTTGCCAAGGAGAGACTTGAGGCGTTTGTTAAACCATTTATTCTTGGTATCTGATTTAATAAGTAGTGTTCGAACGTGCTTACTTTCCAAATGTAGTAGGGTGTCTTTGTACAAATTCCAGTTCGAGTTAGGTGTGCGATTTAGATAGGTGCAACGAAAGTTGTCGAAAAATTTTTCAAGATCATTGTTCATAGCATCAAAATCAGCCCTTTTGTAGTCTTTTATCAGTTTGCTGGTTGGTGGTTTCTTCTTTAAAGGTAGCGTCATAGAGATGTGAACAAGGTTGTGGTCGCTTAATCCAGGAAGGACAGTAATGGATTTTACGTCGTCCGGGTGACTTGTGAGCAAAAGATCTAGGATGTTGTCTCCTCTCGTTAGACTTGTTATCACTTGCTGAAGGTTAAAGTCAAGGGTTAGTTCTAGAAAAAGTTTCTGTTCGTTTGCAGGTGTCGAACTTAGTGTCGAGAGCAATGACCAGTTAATTTGTGGGTAATTGAAATCACCAAACAGAAATATGGGTGCTTTGGGATACTCATTCCTCACAATCGTTAATTCATGGCGTAGGGAATCGGGGAATGATACGTGACTGTCTGGGGGTCTATAGCAGACACCGAACACTAGCTTTCCGGAGGCGTTGTGAAGGCATACCCAGATCATTTCTAGGATATTATCATGCCGGATAATCGAGGACTGCAGAGTGTTACGAACGGCTATTAGAACTCCTCCCCCTTTTCGGTTAGTGCGATCTTTGCGGTATGTGGTGAAATGGAAGTCTGAAGGGAACAATTCGTGGTCTTCTATCTCTGGGTGCAGCCAAGTTTCTGTGATTATGACCATATCGGCGTCTGTGACTTCAATGAAACTGTGAACCTGATGGCGTTTAGGTAGAATACTCCGTATATTAGTAAAAGCGATGTTGATGAGTGCGGGTGAATGAAGATTGCTTGGCGGAATCGGTTCATGCAGTTCAGTAGAGTGTCACTTGGCTTGCTCTGAGGCCTGCTGTGTATTGTCCTGTGCTCCATTTATCTTTGCCGCGGGCTTGGTGTTCGTATCTGTTTATATTATGGTATCAGAGGCATGATCGTAGGTGTAATATTTCTCGCCAACGATAAGTTTATCGTATCGAAGCTTAAAGCTACACCCTCGGGGCTTAATGAATTGAACCAATTTGGAGCGAGCGAGTCGAGTGGCGAATTCGAAGTCTTCTCGGATAACGTAAGGTGTTTCTTTCAATTTACGACCACATGCAAGCACGCTTTCTTTTGCCTTGTAGTGATTCATTTTAACTATTATTGGTCGCTTTTTTTCCGTTGAGAATTGACCAATGCGGTGGGCGCGTTCTATTGCGCTTGGTTCTAGATTCAAATCTAGTTTTTCTTTGCACAGCGCAATAACTTTTTCCTCCGATTCAGTCCACGATTCTTTGTCGCTATCATCTAAGCCGAAAAAGAGCAGGTTGTTTCGGCGCATTCTGTTCTTCGCGTCTATGTTGGCGGCCTTTAGTTCAGCGATGTCCTGCCTAATCTGGCTCGTCTCTACCTGTTTTGATGGTGATACTGTTTTACGCTCGTCTAATTCGAGCACTGCTACTCGGTTTGAAAGTGCAGTTAGTTGTGTTTCATGGCTGATTTGGGTTGTTTTCAATTGATCAAGGTCGGCATGCATGGCTGCATGGTGTTCTTCTAGCCGCTTGAGAGCATCTAAAACATCGGAAAGGTTGGTTGGACCGGGGCCAGGATTAAGTTCAACATCTCCCGAAAGCAGCAGCATTAGCTCAGATAGCAAATCAAAGGCAAGTATGTCACATAACACACGCAGCGCAGTGCGCCATTTCAGGTCGTAGGGGCACGACACCGCGAAAAGACAACGATCGCTACTACGAGTCTCCTTAGCGTAGTCTAGGTAACTAACCTGGAAGGCCAATACCGGGGTGAACATCGTGCAAGAGTCGGTGTCGTGCCCCGCCGAGCTGACGTTGTGCCGCAGATTACATACTGTTGCCTCAGGCCATGTGATTGATGACGTAGTCGATGGCGGTGGTTTCCAGGCGAAGGCGTCGAGCAGCGCCAAATATGGGCGGTCAGGTCCGGTTGATACAGCAGATGACTGTTCAGGCATCCACGGAGCCGAAGAATCCGGGAAGTGCAGTGTAGGTGATGGGCAGGGGTCCAGGCCACGGCGCGTACCAGCAGAGAGCCAGTACGACAGCACCTGGAAGGCCAATACCGGGGTGAACATCGTGCAAGAGTCGGTGTCGTGCCCCGCCGAGCTGACGTTGTGCCGCAGATTAAATACTGTTGCCTCAGGCCATGTGATTGATGACGTAGTCGATGGCGGTGGTTTCCAGGCGAAGGCGTCGAGCGGCGCCAAATATGGGCGGTCAGGTCCGGTTGATACAGCAGATGACTGTTCAGGCATCCACGGAGCCGAAGAATCCGGGAAGTGCAGTGTAGGTGATGGGCAGGGGTCCAGGCCACGGCGCGTACCAGCAGAGAGCCAGTACGACAGCACCTGGAAGGCCAATACCGGGGTGAACATCGTGCAAGAGTCAGTGTCGTGCCACGGGACGCAGATGGAATTGCGTGCCCGTTCTCTATTGTTGAGTTGCTGGCTGGAATAGATGATGCGAAACGGAAAACAGTGCTCGGCCCGGATAATATTCAGTACGAGGTGTACAAGAACCTGAGTGGCGCTGCACTCCCTCAACAACTAGACACCATAAATAAAGTATGGCTGGATGGCGTCGTCCCCGAGAGCTGGAAATCCGATGTCTTGATTCCTATCCCGAAACCAGGAAAGACTCCAACGGACCTCGCAAACTTGCGACCTATCTCCTTAACTCCTGCGCTGTGCAAGCTGGCGGAGAAAATACCAGCCACACGATTGTCATGGTGGCTAGAGCACCACGGTTTTTATCACAACGCACAAGTCTGCTTTCATCCATATATTGGTACAGAGGACGGGTTGGCGATCTTGACATCTGCAGTTTTGTCATCGACCACAGCGGTGGCCAAGTGGTTAGGCATCTGCCTCGCATGCGGGAGGGGCGGGGTTCGTTCCCTAGTGCCTCCGGTACCCACCGGTGATACAATGGGTACAAGCTTTCACCTGGTCTGGTGCTCGGCTTATTTAGGGTGAAATGCTTGGAAAATGGGTCCTTGACCCCACCTTGAGAAAAAAATACCTTGTGTCATGGCGCTATTTTGCCTTAGATGCCCTTTCGCCATAAAAATCCATCATCATCAGTTTTGTCATCTACCCGCAGCCGCAATGTGCGTACCATTTTAGCAATGGCCGTTGAAAAGGCATATAACAACATCAGTCATGCAGCCATTCTGAACTCCATTGACATGCTTCATCTCTCTCTGAGAGTTCATAGTTTTGTTGAATCCTTTTTGGAAGGCAGAAAATTTGCAATACGCCTCAGCGCCGAAGCAGTCGGATCATTTTTTCCTCCCAGCGGCGTGCCCCAGGAATCAGTATTGTCGCCGACGTTACATAATACTGCTTTCATCCCGCTGGCATGGCGCTTACATGACATCCATGACATAAAATTTCTTCAGTACACTGACGAATCACGGTGTGGACTAACCAAGATCTCCGCACTAAGGAGCTGCCCTTCAATCTGATTTGGATGTTAGCTCTAATTACGCATCATCCATCGGACTTCAGCTATCCGTGCATAAGACGACATACACGGCAGTCGCCAACCGCTGGGGACGCCGTAAACTTGCTGCAAGTCGAATCCGTCTTTGTCTATCAGGCACCCCACTACAGGAAAGTCCGAGTGTAAAAACCCTTGGCTTAATGATTCACCAATCTAGATCAGCGACTGCAAGGCTTTCTCAGTCAAAAAGGCAAGCTATTCAGAATTTTTCTTTGATCAGAAGAATTCCTCCTAAAACTGGTGGCGCCGGCTTGTTCGTTGCACGGCAACTGGTGAAGGCAGTTCTGCAGCCACGTATTGTTTATCAAGCCCAGTTTCAACATCTTACATGAGACCAATGGGATCGCCTTGAAGCCGTGAACCGAGAGGCTATGAGGACCATTACGTGCCTTCCACGCTTCACACCGGTCACAGCTTTACAAGAGAATGCGCAGCTCAATACCTTTGATGAGCTGGTGCAGCAGCGCCTTGAAGCGTGCAGCCTTAAGACCAGTCTATCGCACTCCACGCAAGCACTGCGAACTTATGCAGCGTCGCAATCCGTTCTTCAGCCGCCAACGGCAGTTCTTCCCCCATGGAAGTTTGTACAGCTCAGCGACAACAAGATACAGATAATCGCCGGCCAACAACTGCTAATTCGGCATCGTTGTTTCCCCAGAAATTTTAGGAACAAGATGCTTGCCTGCTTGAAAGATCCATTGTTGTCTACGTAGACACAAGACTGCATACAAGACTGCAAAGCTACAACAGCTATCTACTGCCCGTGCAGACCTGCCCTGAATCTAACCTCTTGGTTTCAGCTTACGGAACCCCCTTCGTCCTTTTGTGCTCAGCTCGTTGCAGTTCAAGAAGCACTCTTCTCCGTGAACGACATAACTATGATCCCTGCGGCCCGCGTTGTCATCCGCACTGAAGCCCTTCAAGTTGTCCGGTTGCTGGGACGTGTTAGCTGCTGTCCAACGACATGTCAGGACATCCACCGGCTCCGGCACGCATCCCGGAGCCAGTACGTATTGAGTGGGTCCCACGGGATCTGCTGACCTACCAAAGCCAGGCAGATTTAGCGGCCCGCCTTGTGAATCCAAACTCATCACTGCCTCGGCTCCTTCATGTGGACAATTTTACCCTCCTTTCATCAAGAAAAGAACTCCTCCGGCGCCGAACACGTGCTCTCATCCCTCCATGTGTGGTAACCCTCCCCCGCAGTCTTACCCGTGCCGAGGAGGTTGCGCATAGGAGGATCCGGGTCAGTGTTGCATTCACACCAGCCGTCATTCGGAAGTGGCCTCAGTACCGCGATTTGTTTCCTCGGCCAGGGTGTCCGATATGTAAATACGAGGACATTGAAGCCGACATTCATCACTTACTGTGGGACTACCCAGCTCTCAAGCCTACAAGGATCTCGCACCTGATGGTAGCGGGTCTTTCACCAAGCAACCCTGCTACATACATTGCCTGGCCGCAGGGACCGTACCATCGTTCTCTACTGCACTTCATCAAATCAACTAGCCTTTTTCCATTCATTTGATCTCTACTACATCATTCATCCCACCTTCACCCATCATTTATGCCCTGCGGCAATAAATTTCGGTTAAAAAACCAAAACACCAACGCAGCTAGAACGCCTGCTGGCGTACGAAAGGAAAGCATTGATGCCATTCCTACGCTTAAATTCTAACACTTCACTGAGGCTAAAAAAAATTGGGTTCACGCAGGCAGAGGATATCGCAGCCCGATGAACGAGTGAAAGCGACTACCTCTGCTTGCTTCATAACAATGCGGAACCTCTGCACGTGAAGAGCAATGATGTTAAGTGTAGTCATTTCGGAAATGAAAAACAAAACAAGGAGTCATGATGTATAGGCAATACAGCTGGCATAGGACAGAATTAATTGCAAAGACATGGGAGAGGCCTCTGCCCTGCAGTGGGTGTAGTCAGGCTGATGATGATGATGGTGACGATGATATGCTAATTTGTCGTTACAATCTGAACGGAATTAAGAAGTGGTGTTACGGTGGTTCATTGCAACGAAACAAATCTTGTGTATGCGTGAGAGTAAGTAGGTACGTAGTATGGCGTGTACTGTAACTACGATAGTGGCTGGTAATCGATAATTGGTGAATAGTACTCGGTAGCATGATCTTTAATTGTTATTGAAATAGATAAATGTGGTTGGTGTAGTCTTTCTGCATTGGTAATCGGTGAGAAATGAGAAAGAAAGTGCTAAAAAATTGATGATGGCCAAGCCCTGTTAGGCCATAATGTACGTAGCGTAAGCGCGGCGACATCCCGGGCCGTCTTACGCAACTTTCACAATTTCTGTCAAACTTTTTTGACAGTGGCGTCAAAATGACCAAACAGTGAGAGGTCACCGCTTCACGCAAGGAGCAATAAGCCAATTACAGCAGGGTGGCGCCCCGAGAGCATTTATTTGTACGGTGAGGGGCCGTCTGGTAAATTTGCGTAAAAAGACTTAGGAAATACACAGCAATAAAAGTAACTAATATTTTATTTTGCCAGAACATTGTGTTTAAAGTTGGAAAAGATTAAGCAAAACAAACAGCATTCGAAGATGTGCTTTTAGATTTGCTGGTGGGTAACTTTTGCTGCCGCGGGGATGCGCTGACTGCGGTAAAACGTTAAGCCGCTGTGCATGAAAGGAAAGGAAATGGCGCTTGTCTCACATACCTCGGTGGACGCCCGAACTGCGCCGTAATCGAAGGGAAGTGAAAGTTCATTTTGAGAAAAGGAATGAGCCCGGTCTCACATTGTGCTATTTCCTTACCCCCCCCCAAAAAAAAAAAAAAAACAAGTTCTGTTTCAATTTGGCTTTCTGAAATTATCTGCAGGATTTGCGCGTCGTTTCGAGACGGACTTCGTTCCATATATCCGTGCACAACGAGCTATAATACAGTAGTAAATATCACC
Organism: Amblyomma americanum; assembly: GCF_052857255.1. Taxonomy (NCBI): domain Eukaryota; kingdom Metazoa; phylum Arthropoda; class Arachnida; order Ixodida; family Ixodidae; genus Amblyomma; species Amblyomma americanum. The sequence goes on from NC_135497.1 coordinate 249,631,550, forward strand.
GAACCTAGATTAAATATATGCTCTGTTGTGTGAGCGCCTTTAAAGTCGTTTCGAAGAAAGACTTTTTACAAATGGAACGCAACAGTGTGTGGAACACAACGAGAGCAGGCTTTTGCAGTTGGACACCAAAGTCAGGTACATGAAAGCGAGATTGAGATTTCCACTGACCTACAGAGTCGGTTGTGCGCCTTCCCTTCGGAAAAATGAACGGCTTTGCAAAGTTGTCAACGCCAATGAACTCTATGAACTCCGTCAGCTCACTTGTTTTGTTTGGTTCTTGAAGAAAGGAAACGACACAGTATCTCTCTCACATATCTCGGTGGGCACCCGAACCGCGCAGTATAGGAAGGGATAAAGGAGGGAGGGAAAGAATAAAGAGAAAACTGAAAATTGAAAGTTGGATTTTGAAGAAAGGCGCGGCGCTGCGCAGTGGTGGAACACATGTGGCTCGGTGCTACCAGTGGCGCATGCGCAGTAGTGACTAGGGAGCGAGAAAAAGATATCCGCGGCGGGGCGCACGTTGTGACGTCATGTGCCTCCTCAGAGTACCGCCACGGCGAAATCGCAAGTTCGCGGCCAGTAAAGCTTTCGCTTTAAAAATGTTTACCCCGCTAGAATCAATCCCCTCCCTAAGCCATTCCCTCAATTCGGGATTGATGCGTCAGCTGAGAGTAATACAGTAGCTGCGCCTTTCTTTTAATCAGAGTTATTTTATTTTGTCTTAGCATACGCCAGGAAGAGGAGACGCTGTTTGACAGCTCACGGTTATATGTTTCGTTTTGTTGTTATTTTCGAGATGCGTTTATAAAGAAGGTCAATTAAAAGCTATACGCAGGATAAATAAGTCGATGCTACCTTTGAGCAGTTCTCATTTTACACGACTATACAGATTATTTCAGGCAGAGCTTAAGAAGCGTAACCTATCTCACGAAGGTTGTTCACAAAGAAGGCCTGACGTACGCTGAGTATTAACGAGACGACTTTGGCAAATATAAGTGTATTCGGTGTTCCATTAGGGCCGGGTGGCCCTGGGAGTGTTCCCCCTTCGCCCCCACCCCCCCCCCCCCCCCCGCGGGGAGGGCTGATTCTTTTCTGCAATGTCACGCCGTTTAAACAGAAATTATTAATGTTAAATATGTACCGTGTAAATTTTTGTGATCACTCGATGTTAGGTGATTAGCAAGTTACACTCGTAGTGGACATGTACAGACGGGATTTGTGTAGATTTTGTTTTGGCGTGTCAATAAACTTCCCTTTATGTGATTAACTTGGCGAAATTTCTTACAAATTACAAAGAATAAGCAATAGCAATAAGCCTGAAGTGCCGTTGAAACTTTTTCTTTCTGTTTCTGTGTGTTAATAATAAATAATTGGTTTTTGGGGAAAGGAAATAGCGCAGTATCTGTCTCATATATCGTTGGACACCTGAGCCGCACCGTAAGGAAAAGGATAAAGGAGGGAGTGAAGGAAGAAAGAGGTGCCGTAGTGGAGGGCTTCGGAATAATTTCGACTACCTGGTGATCTTTAACGTGCACTGACATCGCACAGCACACGGGCGCCTTAGCGTTTCGCCTCCATTGAAACCCAGCCGCCGCTGTCGGATTCGAACGCAGGAATTCCGGATCAGTAGCTGAGCGTCTTAACCCCTGATCCACCGCGGCGGGTTGTGTGTTCCGGCCGCCGGCTTGCGTCGGTGGCCGGTGGTCGACTTCCGGTCGTGCTCTTTTGTTCGGGTGCCCTTCGGCTGGCGGGCGCCTCAATATGGTGTGTGAGCCACCTAAAAAGGCTCTTGCCTTTGACGTCATCGTCCCTGAGAGGGCTTATCCCGAAGATGTCGATGCAACAGCCTCCGTATTTGGATTGGAGGAAGTTTACTGTGTCCAGCGCTTCGGTTGACGCAATTACCAAGTAATCGTGAAGAGTGAAGCCGCCATGGCTGCAATCGTTGATGAGGCCTGCCTCATCATCGGCAAGGAACGAGTTGTATCGTCCCGCTGAGCCCTCAGGGGACTCAGGTGACTGTTCTTTTTCTGTCCGCCCGCGAACCAAGTATGGCAAGGTGCTGCACATAAGTCCCGGCATCAGGGGGTCGCGTCGCACTGTCACCACCGGGACGCGGTACGTCCGAATTGAAATGAACCCCGACTCGTCCATGCCTAACTACATCAAGGTCGCTGGCCACTTCGTGACATGCGATTACAAAGGCATGCAGGTTGTTTGTTGGCATCGTGGGTCGGCTGTACACTTCAGAGCACAATGCATGGCTCAGTTCTGCGCCCGCTGCGATGTCTTTGGGCACAAAGGCCAAGGTTGTGTGCTCCCGTGTCGACGTAGTGGTGATCCACACGCTACCGTGGCATGCGCAATCAAGCCCTCATACTCTGAGGCTGCAGCCCGACCTGCACGGCCGCCGGCCGTACAGGCAGCCGTCCTTTGAAGCCATCAAGGAGCCCGGCGTTTCCGATACCGACGCTGTTACGGGTGGTTCTTCTGCGTCTCAGAGTGTCTGCATGGAAGAAGCGGTGCCTGCGGCTGATGCGTCCAGTTATGCGCCAACAAGTCGACTGTCTGTCAGCCTCACAAGTCTGTCAGCCTCAGCCTCTCCAAGTGTACCTGCCGCTACAGAGCCCGAGCCCATTGTGCCCCTACAGTTTTCTGATGGTGAGGACAAGTCGCTGTCGGAGCTTGCGCTTCACCCCGCAACCAGCGTTGAGGCTTTGAGCAACAACGCCAACATATCTGAGGCCGATGAGGACGAGAGCAGTTAGTCGTCCTCATCTTCTTCAGTCAACCTCGTCATTGACGAGGCGGGCATCGTGCATAGGCAGGAGCCGAGGCCGCTGTTTACGTCTCCTGCGTCATTGAGGTTTAGTATAGTATCGGCGCAGATATTTCGCCTGGGCAGGAACCAAGGCTATCTCCTGGAACCTATGCAGTCGCCGTCCTCTTCAACATCGATGATTAGCGCCAGCACTTCTAGTACCCTGTCTTCGGATGTTAAGATGGTCGCTTTGAGTTCGAGCTTAAAGCGTCCACATGCGTCGACGACGGACTCTGACATTCCAGCTGGTCGGTCAAAGAGGCCTCTCGCTCCTCTGATCTGACCCTACGAAAAAATTGAGATGGTTTGGTGCCGTTTGCGGCGCACTTTGTATTGCCTATACATCATGACTCCTCGTTTTGCTTTTCATTACCAAAATGACTACTCTTAACATCATTACTCTTCACGTGCAGAGGTTCCGCTTTGTTATGAAGCAAGCAGAGGTAGTCGCTTTCACTCGTTCATCGGGCTGCGATATCCTCTGCCTGCTAGAACCCAATTTTTTTTAGCCTCAGTGAAGTGTTAGAATTTAAGCGTAGGAATGGCATCAATGCTTTCCTTTCGTACGCCAGCAGGCGTTCTAGCTGCGTTGGTGTTTTGTTTTTTTAACCGAAATTTATTGCCGCAGGGCATCAATGATGGGTGAAGGTGGGATGAATGATGTAGTAGAGATAAAATGAATGGAAAAAGGCTAGTTGATTTGATGAAGTGCAGTAGAGAACGATGGTACGGTCCCTGCAGCCAGGCAATGTATGTAGCAGGGTTGCTTGGTGAAAGACCCGCTACCGTCAGGTGCGAGATTCTTGTAGGCTTGAGAGCTGGGTAGTCCCACAGTAAGTGATGAATGTCGGCTTCAATGTCCTCGTGTTTACATATCGGACACCCTGGCCGAGGAAACAAATCGCGGTACTGAGGCCACTTCCGAATGACGGCTGGTGTGAATGCAACCCTGACCCGGATCCTCCTATGCGCAACCTACTCGGCACGGATAACACTGCGGGGGAGGGTTACCGCACATGGAGGGATGAGAGCACGTGTGCGGCGCCGGAGGAGTTCCTTTCTTGATGAAAGGAGGGTAAAATAGTCCAAATGAAGGAGCCGAGGCAGTGATGAGTTTCGATTCACAAGGCGGGCCGCTAAATCTGCCTGGCTTTGGTAGGTCAGCAGATCCCGTGGGACCCACTCAATACGTACTGGCTCCGGGATGCGTGCCGGAGCCGGTGGATGTCCTGACATGTCGTTGGACAGCAGCTAACACGTCCCAGCAACCGGACAACTTGAAGGGCTTCAGTGCGGATGACAACGCGGGCCGCAGGGATCATAGTTATGTCGTTCACGGAGAAGAGTGCTTCTTGAACTGCAACGAGCTGAGCACAAAAGGACGAAGGGGGTTCCGTAAGCTGAAACCAAGAGGTTAGATTCAGGGCAGGTCTGCACGGGCAGTAGATAGCTGTTGTAGCTTTGCAGTCTTGTATGCAGTCTTGTGTCTACGTAGACAACAATGGATCTTTCAAGCAGGCAAGCATCTTGTTCCTAAAATTTCTGGGGAAACAACGATGCCGAATTAGCAGCTGTTGGCCGGCGATTATCTGTATCTTGTTGTCGCTGAGCTGTACAAACTTCCATGGGGGAAGAACTGCCGTTGGCGGCTGAAGAACGGATGCGACGCTGCATAAGTTCGCAGTGCTTGCGTGGAGTGCGATAGACTGGTCTTAAGGCTGCACGCTTCAAGGCGCTGCTGCACCAGCTCATCAAAGGTATTGAGCTGCGCATTCTCTTGTAAAGCTGTGACCGGTGTGAAGCGTGGAAGGCACGTAATGGTCCTCATAGCCTCTCGGTTCACGGCTTCAAGGCGATCCCATTGGTCTCATGTAAGATGTTGAAACTGGGCTTGATAAACAATACGTGGCTGCAGAACTGCCTTCACCAGTTGCCGTGCAACGAACAAGCCGCCGCCACCAGTTTTAGGAGGAATTCTTCTGATCAAAGAAAAATTCTGAATAGCTTGCCTTTTTGACTGAGAAAGCCTTGCAGTCGCTGATCCTGATTGGTGAATCATTAAGCCAACGGTTTTTACACTCGGACTTTCCTGTAGTGGGGTGCCTGATAGACAAAGACGGATTCGACTTGCAGCAAGTTTCCGGCGTCCCCAGCGGTTGGCGACTGCCGTGTATGTCGTTTTATGCACGGATAGCTGAAGTCCGATGGATGATGCGTAATTAGAGCTAACATCCAAATCAGATTGAGGGGCAGCTCCTTAGTGCGGAGATCTTGGTTAGTCCACACCGTGATTCGTCAGTGTACTGAAGAAATTTTATGTCACGGATGTCATGTAAGCACCAAGCCAGCGGGATGAAAGCAGTATTATGTAACGTCGGCGACAATACTGATTCCTGGGGCACGCCGCCGGGAGGAAAAAATGATCCGACTGCTTCGGCGCTGAGGCGTATTGCAAATTTTCTGCCTTCCAAAAAGGATTCAACAAAACTATGAACTCTCAGAGGGAGATGAAGCATGTCAATGGAGTTCAGAATGGCTGCATGACTGATGTTGTTATATGCCTTTTCAACGGCCATTGCTAAACTGGTACGCACATTGCGGCTGCGGGTAGATGACAAAACTGATGATGATGGATTTTTATGGCGAAAGGGCATCTAAGGCCAAAGAGCGCCATGACACAAGGTATTTTTTTTTTCTCAAGGTGGGGTCAAGGACCCATTTTCCAAGCATTTCACCCTATATAAGCCGAGCACCAGACCAGGTGAAAGCTTGTACCCATTGTATCACCGGTGGGTACCAGAGGCACTAGGGAACGAACCCCGCACCTCCCGCATGCGAGGCAGATGCCTAACCACTTGGCCACCGCTGTGGTCGATGACAAAACTGCAGATGTCAAGACCGCCAACCCGTCCTCTGTACCAATATATGGACGAAAGCAGACTTGTGCGTTGTGATAAAAACCGTGATGCTCTAGCCACCATGACAATCGTGTGGCTGGTATTTTCTCCGCCAGCTTGCACAGCGTAGGAGTTAAGGAGACAGGTCGCAAGTTTGCGAGGTCCGTTGGAGTCTTTTCCTGGTTTCGGGATAGGAATCAAGACATCGGATTTCCAGCTCTCGGGGACGACGCCATCCAGACATACTTTATTTATGGTGTCTAGTTGTTGAGGGAGTGCAGCGCCACTCAGGTTCTTGTACACCTCGTACTGAATATTGTCCGGGCCGAGCACTGTTTTCCGTTTCGCATCATCTATTCCAGCCAGCAACTCAGCAATAGAGAACGGGCACGCAATTCCATCTGCGTCAACATCAGACGGCATTTGATATGCATGCGCTGGGATGCTTGCCATATTTAAACTAGCGGCTGAAGAAGGTACAGCATCGTATCATGGGAAAAACTCTCGCGCTGGTTCTTTGGAGAAATCATCTGGCGACAAGTTATCCACGAAGCATGCGGTTCCTGCTGCGTCAGTCGAACGGCGACCGCGTTCCATTGTACGGAATGTTCACCAGAGAAAGGCATTCGTGAATTTTGCAGAAAACAGTTCGCACCACGCATGCCACTGCCGTCGAGAGAGGTCGCGTTCATATTTGTGTGCCTTAGCTGTAAGATAGTGCAATCGCGTGAGTGCAATTGCGTAAAGCAGCCAGCTCGGCTTGACGGCGTGCCGACCACAAGTTAAGAAGGCCGAGGTCTGGTGCCGGTCGACAAACATCAGTCCAGGTGGTAGTTGTAGCACTGTTGAGCGCTGTTTATATGCGCTCAACAAGGATTGGCGACGAATCTGAGGAGATATTGGCCATACAGGAGCGAAAACTGTCCCAGTTGATCACAGAACATTTGTAGCGTAAAGGTCGGAAATGTGAGTTGTGAAGACTGATGATGATAGAGTGATGATCACTTCCCCAGCAGTCTGGCTACATGTGCCAGGAGGGAGTACCGACACCAGACCACCACGTCAAGTCTAGAGCATACGAAGCCCTGCGAGGTAACCGGTGGAAAAGGCGCATAAACTTTTCACTTTATCGGGTGCACACTTGAACCGTGCTATCAGAGAATATCACCAAAGCCAGCTGGAAACAAGCTTTCCCTCGTCGTTCATGTTGTCACGGAGCAGCTGAGGTGTCCTTCCGAAAGGTAAGTCAGTTTTGTGTCTTTCTTGAAATAGACGAGAGCGTCTAGACTGCAAAAAAAGGCTAGGCTGAGAATCTTCTTCGCGGTCTAAACATTCTGTTGGTTTCAAGGAAACGACAGGCGCATTCCAGGCTCACTTTCTGTGTAGACACATGAACCGCGCGATTAGAAAATGCAAAACCAGAATGCGTAACGTTACGCGTTACGGCTACTGTTAAACTTTCTAAATGGCTTACATCAAGGCTAAAAAAAGATTTCCCTGTACAAAGCGTAAAGAAAGGCTCAAAATATCGCTTGGGCTCAACTCGGCTGAGCCGTGTTGTACGGAACGGAAGGTAACCGAATTAGTCGCCGATGTCGACGCGGAGACGTTGGCAGCATCCGCTGCCCTTTTCAGCTTGAGAAACTCTTGTTTCCTAAGCCGTTCTTTCTCCAGGCGCATTTTCAGTTCTTCAGGGGTTTCATCAACTCGATGAATGCCTAGCCAAGGCGGTTTTGTAACGCTCGCTGCCGTAGGGATCGCTGGAAGCGGTCCGGCCCCTCCATTGCTCAGTGGAAGAACTCGTCTCGGAGACCGGTTCTGGCTCCATGTCTCCGAGGTGTCTAGGCGGCGAGCGTCGCCTTTATTCTGCAAGAGCTTATCACGTGGTTTGGCACGTGACAGAATTCGCGAGAGATACCGATCGGAGAAGTGGAACGAGTGGTAACACCGCCGTAAATTCATATGACGACGCAGCTCCACACCTGGGGCGAGCCTCCAGTTAGATATCAAATTCAAGCGTCATTTGTTTGACCTTCAGCTTTTCATGGGAGAAGTCGAAGTTCTCGCTCCAAAAGTACCGCACCGAAGTTCACGCCGGAGACGCGTCCCTCGAGCGTATGCGAAAGTTAGGAGGACGCTTAACCTTCACCTTAAGAGTAGACGTGATAGCGCGTTCTCCTACTTCATCATTTAGAACGTAGCTCTTTGGCGCCCGTTCCAGCGCTTCGTGGCGTCCCCGCTGTAACTCGTAACCAGCTCCGTAGCTGAGCCGAAACGCATTGGCTCCGCCGTTCTTCACTGCGTGTACACCTCCCCACCACCCCCCACCTCCCCTCTCTTCCTCCGTGGCGGCGACCGCGCGATAGCGCGCGGTGTTCTCCGGTTGCTGAAGCGCGGGCTCGGCATCAGCGGATCACGGTGCGTGCATCCCAAGGCGAAACGCACAGCCACGTTCACTTGACTCGCTAGCAGCCGTCAGCGGCATCAGTCTGTCGCTGCTGTCTCTTCGCCGCGCTGTGTTCTTATGCGCCCAGGCGTTGCCTCCCGCCACCTCCCGATAACTTAGTTGCTCTTTTCGCTCCTCCTCCAATGCCACCCCTCCAATGGCACACACACGGCCTATAGATTCGAAATCCAATAAGGGATATTTTCTTTTTCTATATTCTTGCTCGCAAAATTCTGAGATGTTTTGAGACAGAACAGTGAACGACGTGCGACGCTGGGTGTGCGCTCTCGCGTAAAATACCGTTCAAAACAGACAACGAGTAAGTGAAGATAGGGAAGGCAAAACAGCCCATCTCCCGTGATTGTCCATCAACAACAAGAGCCATAAGCCCAGTTACGCCCGACCAAAAAAAAAAAGATGTTTTGCCTGCACACGTGTTATTATGACACGGAGCAGCGGTCATTACTATGTGACAAAGGTGCTAAAGGTATCCAGCACAATGGAGCGAACCAGGTAACAAACACCTCAGCGCTATCTGTGTCTTGCGGGGACCCAGGGTCCTGCGTGCACCTGATTCATTTGTTATAATAAAGTTTCCCTTTCTCTCAAACATATGGGGGTTTCCACACCAACTGCCAAGCCTGATAAGAAAAACATTTGCCAAGTGATTAGCAAAAATTGTATTTACATATGTACACATGCGAAGGTTACCGGATATATTGACATTCACAATTAGACATGGCGGTAAGCATGTAAGGAGGGCCAATTAAAGAGGTACCATAAGCATCTTTGAGCCACTAACAGTAATTGCTTGTGGGCGATGTAGAACGGGATAGCGTACCTACTGACAGAAGAGTGAAACAGAAACAATCTGACACAGCAAAAAAGGCCTTAGCGGCAGTTTGGTCTAAAAATCAGAACAAGACGATCGTTGTTAGCACATATGAATCAGCACGACCACTGCCGGAGAAACTCTTCCTCTCCCAAGAAAGAGTTCCTCTGACAAGAAACTCAGCTCCCTTCGAAGACGGCCAAGTATTGGCCACACTGAGCGCGTAAAAAGCCACCAGCGACCGGGGTGCATCTACTGCGCCACCAACTAAAAAGACCCGCAACAATTAACAGGCAAGCAAAACGGCCGCTGGGGAAGCTGCCACGGGAAACAGATCGAAATGCCCTGCCCACGGAATCCCGCATGAACCGCGCGCCAAAAGACACGCTCTGCCGCGCAGGCGACTGTAGCCTGGCGATTAGATTCCGGAAGCGGGCAATTCGGACAGGTACTGGAGCGTAAAACACCCCATCGCTCCAGCCGATCGCAAGTAGGCAGCACTGCCCAACCAAGTTTCCAAACAAAGTCTCGTAGATGGTCCGGGAGAGGTGTGGACGCTATTCGTGTCCATTGAACGCGGCGCATCGGTGAGCGGCGAGCCGCCAGCACAACAGGCAACACCAGCGAGCCCATAATGTCCACCACACCATCTGCAACGATCTTGACATCAGGTGCTACTGCGCTTACATGTCTGCAAAAAGGCCATTGACGTAGCATAGAAAGCGGTAGGCTGCTCTGATTTAGGTCCACTATTAACAGGGGCCGAGGGATTCAAAAAACGCAAAGAAGTGCTCAAAAGGTACCGCGTCAGGGTTCGCTCCAGAGACGCATCCTCCAGCAGGATACGCAAAATGCACTTCGAAGCTAACAGCGAGGCCGTGATGGAGAAAGTTGGAAAAGCAAAAGAACCTCTCTCGCGTGGTTGGCCAAGAACAGCACCAGCCACAAGCTCGGTTCCACCTGACCAAAAAAAAAGAAAAACTGTAGTCTGCACCCGCCTTATGAAGCGCAGGGGTGGTTTAACAATGTGGCAAAGGTACCAGAGGGCACCCAGTATGACCGACTGAACCAGGCAACGCCTCTCATGCAGAGGCAGGTCAAAAGTCTGCGCCCTCCGCACACGCGCTGTAATGCCCTCTACGACCGAAGAGCACATACCATCCCATATTGCAGCACAGCCGTAGATCAGCCTAAAATGCGCATCTGCGCCCACCACTGCAAATGTATCGCACAAGTAATACGTCTCCGAGGAGACCCCACAAAACAACAACGACTCTTAGAAAAATTAAGAGCAGCCCTGGACAAGGAGGCGTACTCACGAAAAACGTTTAAACCTTCGAACAGGCTGCGTTCATCAGCTAAGTAGAGTATGATGTCATCTGTATAAGCGGTGACGCGTACTGCCTCACTGCCTGGCAAAGCCAGACCTCTAATAAGAGAGTGGTGATTGACTCAAAAGAGGAACGGCTCTAATGCTAAGACAAACAAAAGGGAGCAGAGCGGATAACCTTGACGGACACAGAGGCCAACATCAAATGCGGTACTTCACCGGTCATCGAGGAACAGAGGGCTTGAGATATCTCTGTACATCTCTTTAATGAGAAGCACGAAAGAATGTGGGAAACCGAAAGCATCCAGTGTACCGTAAATATACTCATGCTCCAAAAAGTTGAATGCTTTCTATTGACCGAGCGAAACAAGAAGACCCTGTGCGCGCAGGGTTATGGTATACTCTAGAAATCTCGCGTTACGGAAGATAAACTATGTATTGTACGACCCGGGATGGAGCCAACCTGGTGGCAGGAAATGAGGGACGGGAGGTGAGCCCGTAGACGGCGAACGAGTAATTTTGCTAATACTTTGTAATCTGAATTTAGTAGGATGATATGGCGCCAATCTGCAGGACATGTCGAGAAAGGAGGCTTTTTAGGAATAAGGACAATGCGGCCTCTTTTAAATGAATCAGGAAAGACATGCAGAGTGAAGTAGATTTTTAACACATTCGAAAAAAAGGGGCCTAAAATATCCCAGAACTGTAAATATAACTCCACAGGAAAACCATGTGGAGCAGGCGCTGAGCCTCGTTTCATGGAATCTGACGCCTCCTTGATTTAACATGTTGGCGGAGCCATAAGGCCGCCGTGAAGCTAAGCGACAACCTGCGGCAAGCCTGCAAAAAATGGATGTGCGGAAACGTCATCAGGATCAACCAGGAAGCGACTGAGCAATATCCCGGAAATGGACGAAAAACGCACTGAAATTCCGGCCAACTGGCAGGGCCACAGCACTGGCGGAATATCTGAAAGCAGGCGCACCTTGAGGGGAGAACAGCTCCTGGCGCGCAAACCGAAGCACCTCAGGATGAGCACTTGGACTGCGTTGACAACGACATGAAGCCGCTGTCAAAGAGGATGATCGTAAAAGACGCTGTAGACGCTCCGAAAGCTCCTCTTTCCTTGCGCACATGAGCGGCGATAGCGACGGGGTGTGCTGAGCAATACGCAATTTTGCAGTCACCACGCGCGCCTCATCTGAGACGCGAGCCCTAAGGGCTCGACCAAAAGCGGCGCAATGGTGACGTCACTGCTCCTTCGGAATGTTCCAGTCGCCAGGCACGGCCCAAAACGCAAGGCCCGCTTTAGCCCTTCTCTCGTGCTGGCGTCGTGAAGGATGCGCACATCCAAACGCCACGGTTGGTGAGGAGTCACTGCAGGCGCCGGAACCCCGAGTGACAGAATAAAGGGGCGATGGTCTGATATGTATACCGGCGAGCATGGCAGCGTCATAAGGTTGGCAGCACACACTGTCCTCGAAAGGCCCGTCGGTGCATACGCCCTGTATAACCTGCTCGACGATAATCCGCGAAGCCAAGTCCACACAAAGACGCCGCCATACATGAGCTCATAAGCGTCTGTAAGCATAAACTGGTTGACTAGGCGGCGCAACTCGCGCGCATTATACCCTAGCCTACCCCTACCGGGGCCCTGCACATCAGCAACCGTATCGAGCACGCAGATGAAATCGCCCAACATCAGAACGTTACTTCCTCCTAGAAAATACACATCTAGATCTTTACAAATGAGTTTGCCAAATTAGAATGCGCACGTGCATAGATGCAAAGAATTCTCAGGCGAATTGCGTTAAAAGTGCATTCGAACGGCAGCACGCGTCCAAGCTAGCGCATCGTAGTTAACATGGTTCTCGCAGGAGTATGCGGTTCAAACCAAGAACACGGTCGAAGAAGAAGTGTATCCCTGCTGAAGTGGATGCACATCGCTCTTGAGGAAAACCTCGCTATCCACATAAATACGTGTCCTATTTGAAGAGAACTGCATGTTCGCCTTCTGAATAAGCTCCGGACGTCCTCCCACCGTCTGAGGCCTCCTGGGAACCATGCATGAGTGCAGCTGAGCTGGGCACTGACGCTAGGCTTAGTGCCTCCGCTGCCACGCTGGCGGAGGTAGCACCAGCCATGCAGTCGACACCTGATCCGCGGCGCCACGTCCAGCTTTGTGCTCCCGGTTCCTCGGCAGATGCACCCCTCCTGCCTACCCGAAATGCCGAACAGCGCGTAAATGATCTGCCCCCAGGGCCAATGGACATCAACTCTACACCACTGGATGGGCCTCAAACCACACGGGAATGAAGAACCGGGCATTCCAATGGACTTATCGGCACCTCTACCCGTGCAAAAGAGCCCTCGTGCAACTCACAAGCGTCCCTCAAACGACAGCCAACCGATTCCATCTTCGGAAAGTGATGGATCCCAAATTAAGCGCACTTGTCTTACGTTCTAGAACTCGGTGGAGCCTACACCCGGATCGTATTCTTACAAAGTTACCATTAAATCACTGGCTGACAAAAGCCTCACGGATATATCAAACAAGATTTTACAAGCTAACTTGGACGCGTGCCTCGGAACCAAATGTTTTCAGGGCTTCACAGCCAAAGTCCAACACCATTGCAGTGTGGCTTCCGACTCTGGCTGCCGTAGAACGGCTGCAAACGCTCACCAAACGCTTTCGAAAAAGCGAAATCTCAGTGCCAGTACAAGTGTATTTAGTTGAAGGCTCCGACTTGCAGCGCTGTGTCGTCTACAACGTCGATATCACTGAGGATCAAACTGCACTCTAGCGTGAGCTGTACTGTCCCACGCACCCTGTCAATCAGGCCCTACGCATGGGAAAGGGGCGCTCTTGCATAGTCACCTTGCAAGGCCCTCTTACACTACCAGCCCGTCTGTGCTATTATGGCGGTATTTTACGGCCTCGGCCATATAAACTGAGTGCGGTATATTGCTGTAACTGCTTCCGTACTGGGCATACGCGCAAATACTGCCCCTTCAGTGCTGCCGGTGAAAGTACATCGGAAGGGAAAGTAACTTATCGATGCGGCCTTTGTAAAACCGACGACAACGAGATAACATCTCCAAGCTGTCCGACAAATCAAAAGGCAACACAAAAGGCTCGTCGTCGAATGGCTAAGCCGTGACCAATACACGACAGTATAACTTCATTGCAGACATCCAATCGGTTCGCAGCTCTCCAGTGGAATGACGACGAGTGGCCGGAGCTCCCTGAGCACACCTGGCATGATCCTTCAGCTCAGCAGCCTTCTTACGATACTGTGCGAAAAGAACGCCTCCGAAAACACCCAACAAAGCAGCGAAGTGTGCCTGAACTATACCGCAGGACGGTATTTATTTATTTATTTCTTTATTTATTTATTTATTTATTTTATTTATTTATTTATTTATTTATTTATTTAGTACATACTGTTGGCCTCACTTTGAGGCCGTAACAGGAACGGGTTTGCATAGATATGAAAAAGTGCGAAAGAAAAAAAAAGAAAAAGAGAAACAGCAGAGAAGGAACTTTTTCATTTTACAAAAAGGTACACGTAAACGCACATGGTGACACTGTTGTTAATAATTTTCAAGACGGTTTGTTAGCTTCGATTCAAATGCTTCAGGAGACATCTGGTTCACAATTTCTGGAGGCAACATATTCCACTCATGAAACACATGTGGGAAAAATAAAAATTTGAATGTATGACTACGGTATCTGTATTCGGATAGTTGTTTTCATGTTTTGTTCTTGCGACACGTGTCTTAGGCTCAAACAGACATCTAGTCCTATCAAGTTTTGTGCGATCATTCAAAAGGAGGAACAGAAACTTAAGCCGCAGCAGTATGGCTCGTGTGTGGATTGTAGAGAGGCCGGTTTTTTGCAGAAGCAGTGTGGGGGATTCAAGACGACTGTATTTGTTGAAAATAAATCGGAGAGCTTTTCTCTGGACAATTTCTAATCTATCAATACATTGTTTAGTGTAGGGCAGCCAAGTAATAATACTGTATTCTAGCACAGAACGAACAAGTGAAATGTATGCCAAAAGTTTAGTTTCCGGTGAAGCAAGTCGAAGGGAACGTCTTATCATTTAAAGAGCATAATGCGCTTTTGTGGTAATGTGTGCCACGTGCTCGTTCCATAGTAGACCCGAGGCAATAATAACGTCAAGATACTTGAACTGCTCTACCTTTGTGAGTGTCTTCTGTTCGATTTCATAATTGTAATTTAATGTCTGTTTCTTTCTAGTGACTGTCATGCAGACATTTTTTTCCAGGTTGAGGGCCATCTGCCAGTTGTCACACCATTTTGATACAGAGTGCAGTGAGTTGTTTAGGGCAATTTTGTCGGCACGGCTATTGATTTCTTTGTAGATGACGCAGTCATCCGCGAACATTCGTACTGTTGCATCGATATTCTTGCTCAAATCGTTAATAAAAAGAAGGAAAAGAATTGGTGCAAGCACTGACCCCTGTGGCACGCCAGAGAATACTTCCGCCAAGTCCGACTCGCTGTTTTCAAAGAAGACAAACTGGTGACGACCATCTAAATAGGTTTTTAACCAATTAGTTACTGTACCATTACTAAGGAAGTGAAGTAGCTTATAGTGAAGCTAAGGATGAGATACCCGGTCGAAGGCTTTTGACAAATCAAGGAAAATCATATCTGTTTGCCCCCCTTTATTGATTGTCATAGCTAAGTCATGGACCGTTTCTAGTAATTGTGTCGTCGTAGACAAACCTTTTCGGAATCCATGTTGATTGGGAATAATTAATTTGTGGTCTTCAACAAACGTTGTAATGTGCTTCAAAATTAAATGTTCTAGGATTTTACAGACCGTAGATGTAAGAGAAATAGGACGGTAGTTGGAAACATTGGCTGGGTCTCCTGATTTATGTATCGGAATTACCTTAGCTGTTTTCCATATTTCTGGTAGTTCTGCAGTTTCTATTGATTTCATATATAAAACTAGCAGGTATATCGAAATCCATTCAGCGTATCGTTTAAGGAATGCATTCGGTATATTGTCTGGACCTGTCGATTTCTTCGTGTCAATACTGAGAAGTAAGGCAAATATTCCTTCTTCAGTTATTGTTATTTCCTCGAGTGTATTGTTTTTGCCATTAATCTGGGGTTCTATTGCATGGATGGTGCCATCATCAAGTGTAAACACAGATTTAAAGTAATTGTTAAAGGAAGTAGCTGTGATTCGTTCTCCGTTCGGATGGGGTTTACTTTTTCTAGTCGTTGAGGTCATGTACCGCCAGAATTTATGAGGAGCGGTCTTGATAAAATTAGTTAATGTGACGTTCATATATTCCTGCTTGGCCGCTTTCACAGCTTGTTTTAGTGCCTGTGAATGGCTGCGGATTTTCACAGCGTAACTTGGCAAGTGAAGTCTGCGTTTCAGCTTTCTTAATCGAGCAATTTTGCGTTTAAGATCTATAATCCCTCTTGTTATCCATGGGTTCGTACGATGCACTGACTTGGATTTCTGTGGTATATACTTAGATAAGCAATCTTGCACGATAGCTACAAAAAATAGCCATAACTGGTTGACAGACACTGTGCGAACTTGAGAGCTAGAAAATAAATTTGTGTATGACAGTTCCAAATGGCCAAGAATGCTGGTATCATCAGCTTTGGACCAGTCAAAAATCCATGCTTTCCGTCTTTGAACAGAAGTCGGTGTTCTTAATGGGAGGACACATAATGTAGCCTTATGATCTGAAAGACCATCTACTACCTCACATGAATAATTTGTAAACTGAACTATGTCACTAATAAACGTAAGATCAAGAGTACTAGTGCTTGTTTTCGTAACGCGCGTTGGGTCGTGGATTACTTGAATGAGACCGGAGTTAAAAGAGATATCAAGCAGTGCTTTTGCGATAAGTATGTCTGTGTTACCATGGTGAAGGGTATCCCAAATGATGCAAGGGAGGTTAAAATCGCCTGTAAGAACAACTTTTTTTGACTCGCTTAAGTGATGTTCCATGTAATCTGCCATCAGACACAACGTTTCGTCGGTATCGTCAGGTGGCCGGTACATCGTGCCTAAGTGAAGCAAGCATTGACCCATGGTGATTTTGCACCAAAGCGCTTCAACGTTATCGATAGCTGGCATGGTCGCTGCGTGTATGCTATCTTTGATCAAGATTGCCACTCCACCGCCACGTGTACCTCGGTCCTTACGCATCACGGTAAAGCCAGGCGGAAAAATATCCGCATCTGATATGCTGGGAGACAACCAGGTTTCAGTTATGGTGATAACGTCAGGGCTATGTTCGATTATAAAGGCCTCAAGTTCAGTAGTTTTATTCACAATGTTTCTGGCATTTATGTTGGCTATTGTTAAGAAGCAGAGCGTGTCGTGCTTGCTCAGTTTTTTTTGTTCGTGTTACTCGTTTCTTTCCTACAGCTACTTTGGTTTCCTTATCATCGTCCCAGGTATAGAGCACATCGTTAACTTTAATCTTGTCAACGACCAACGAAACTTTGTCACCTTCCTCCTTGTTTGATTTACAGCTTTCCCAAAGCTTGTTTTGGATGTTACGAAGTCGTGGCGAGAAGTCTTCGATTACTGATATTTCGGAGTCCTTCAATTTGTGGCAGTTTTGGAAGATTTTTGCTTTGTCTCGAAAATCACAACTTTAGAATGACAGGTCGGGTTTTGTTGGCCTTTGCCGCGCCTAGGCGATGAATTTTGTCAACTCCCGAGATTGTTACACCAAGGGTGGTAGCTATAACGCCCTGAATTACTTCAGTCTCAAGGTCCTGTTTAGTTTCTTCTTTTGATTATTTTATCCCGTAGACAATTACATTAGACCTCCTACTCCTGTTGTCTAGGTCATCAACTTGAAGTAGCAGTTTGTTCACGCTGCTTTCTAAACACGAAACCTTTCCTTCGACGCCAGCAATTCTCGTTTCTAGAAGGGATAGCCTGTCCAGTTTAGCGTGGATTGCTTCTAATAACTCATTAGTAGCTTTGTTTTCATTTTTGATCTCGGTAACATCAGCAGCAATCTTGCGCACATCACTCAACACTTCTTGCAAAGAAGGGCCTGGATTCAATTCCACGCCACCGGCTAACAACAGCAGGCACTTTAAGCAGGCTAGATATTCAAAAATGGCAGAACACATTTGCCGTGGGCATGGCAGCACCAACAGGAAGATGTCATTACTTCGAAAACACTTGTCGAAACGCTTTCTTACCTGAGCGAAGAAAACGAGAGGGTTACTGGTCATCATCCTAGCAGTGCAGGCATGCACAATGCCGGTGTGGGGCGTATCGCCGTATATATAGGCAGATGATATCGATGCCGTTGTGCTTCCTGGCGCGCTTCCGGGTGGCGCGCAGCCGAGGAATTCTAGCTGGACGAGCATTCCGTCGTAGGTAGCCTGTTCCCGCGGATCGCTGCAGCGCTCATCGGTCGGCAGAATGGATGGTGTCAGCACCACGTCTGGGATCCGGACGCCGTAGACATAGTCGTTGACGTACAGCACAAGACCAAGGGCCTGAACGAAGAAAACGAGAGGGTTACTGGTCATCATCCTAGCAGTGCCGCCCCCAAGCTGCAGTCGACGAAAAAATCGCACGTCTTTTAGCGGAGGTCACCAAGCTCCGTCAACACCGTGAACTGTTCGCCCGACGTAGACGAACCGCGGAGTCATCCGCCGCATCTATCAATGGCGCAGCAACATCGCCTTCGTACCGCCCACCAGTGTCGTTTCCTGCCGCCTCTTCCCAGATTACCGCAATGCCACTGGACAATTCTGCGACTTCTTTGCTCCATTTTGTGTTTAACCAGTTGTCCAACCTGACGACCGTGATTCTACAGCGCATGGGCTAGTAACTAGAAACGGCAAGTTCCAGTCGTGCTGGTGTGTTGCAGTGGAACTGCAGACACATTTCCATGAAGGTGGGAGAGCTTGAGACCCGACTACAAATTCACAAGCTCCAGGTATGGGCCGTGTTGCTACAGGAAACAAACGCCTTGCCATCGATTCCAGGCTTCCGTGCCTACATGTCTTTTTCAATGATAGACAGTCGTGTACAAACTGCTGCACCCCGGGAAAGGCGGCGGTGTATGTGGACTCACGTTTTCCGCATGTACGCCTTGCTCTTGAAAACTTGTGCACGTCGTATCAATAGGAAGCGACAGTGGCTGCGAAATTTAAGAAGGGAACAGTTGTGGTCGTTTGAGTTTACGTTAGAACAGCCGGCGGTGCTTACTCCCGTATTCATCTTGGCTGGTAAACAAGTGTCCGTCGGCAGTATCCCGGGTGTCTGATTTTAGTCGGAGGCGACTTTAACGCCCCTCAGCAGGATTGGGGGTACCCCACTTCGAGCCCTCGTGGCAGGCGTTTGCGGGACGCCTTCACGGATGCCCAATTTGTGCTGCTCAACCATCCTGAGACAGCAACACGGCCAGTGCGTCCAACTCGCAGTGCTCCCTATGCTCCAGACACTACGTGGTGGTCGGGTCCGTGTACTCCCTCCTGGCACATAGAGCCAGACTGCTGGGGAAGTGATCATTACCCTATCATAATCGGTCTTCACACCTCACATTTCCAACCTTTACGCTACAAATGTCCTGTGATCAACTGGGACAGTTTTCGCTCCTGTATGGACAATCTCTCCTCAGATTCTTCGCCAATCCTTGTTGAGCGCATACAAAGCGCTCAACAGTGCTACAAGTACCACCTGGACTGATTTTGGTCGGCCGGCACAAGACCTCGGCCTTGTGAGGCAGTTCTGCAGCCACTTATTGTTTATCAAGCCCAGTTTCAACATCTTACATGAGACCAATGGGATCGCCTTGAAGCCGTGAACCGAGAGGCTATGAGGACCATTACGTGCCTTCCACGCTTCACCCGGTCATAGCTTTACAAGAGAATGCGCAGCTCAATACCATTGATGAGCTAGTGCAGCAGAGCCGTGAAGTGCGCAGCCTTAAGGCCAGTCTATCGCACTCCACGCAAGCACTGAGAACTTATGCAAAGTCACACTCCGTTCTTCAGCCGCCAACGCCAGTTCTTCCCCCATGGAAGTTTGTACAGCTCAGCGTCAACAAGCAAACGGATAATCGCCGGCCAACATCTGCTAATTCGGCATCGTTGTTTCGCCAGAAATTTGAGGAACAAGATGCTTGCCTGCCTGAAGGATCCATTGTTGTCAACGTAGACGCAAGCATACAAGACTGCAAAGCTACAACAGCTATCTACTGCCCGTGCAGACCTGCCCTGAATCAAACCTCTTGGTTTCAGCTTACAAACCCCCTTCGTCCTTTTGTGCTGAGCTCGTTGCAGTTCAAGAAGCACTCTTCTCCATGAAGGACATAACGATGCTCCCTGCGGCCCGCGTTGTCATCCGCACTGACACCCTTCAAGTTGTCCGGTCGCTACGACGTGTTAGCCGCTGCCCAATGATATGTCAGGACATCCACCGGCTCCGGCACGCATCCCGGAGCGAGTACGTATTGAGTGGGTCCCACGGGATCTGCTGACCTATCAAAACCAGGCTGATATTGTTTGCATCACGGAAAAGTGGCTTCACGCAGATATCAAGAGCCATGCAATTGCTCGTCCCTGCTCGTCCTGACTACACCATGGTTCGTAAAGATAGAATAACTAGAGGTGGGGGAGTGGCTGTTCTTCTGAGGCAAGGCATACGCTATTCACTAATGCCAGACGTTCCAGGCGTCGAAGCGGTCTGGTGGAAGGTTCAGCTAAGTCAGAGCTCTGCCTGCGTTGGCGCTGTGTACAGACCTCCAAACGCAGAGGCTTCCTATCTTGAGCCGCTTCTTGAGTATATGCAGATGTACATGCTGTGAAGCGCTGTAATAATGACAAGTGACTTCAACCTTCCAGACGTAAATTGGAACTTTTTAAGCCCGTCTACGGCAATTAACAATCTTCTGGTAAACTTTTTATTCGCTCTGAATCTCACACAGGTTGTTTAAAGGCTACTCGGGTGCATGGTACTTCAAGCTCTATTATGGATCGTATTTTCGTAAGCGATCATTTACTGAAGGAAAATATTAGCGTGAATATTCTTGATGGTTTATCTCATCATAATATCGTTGTGTGCACACTATCGTAGCCAGCACGGTTTTGTCAGAGTGGTTCTACAAAGCGTGTATATGTTTTTAACAAAGCAGGTGATGCCGCTATCATTACATACCTTGCGCACGAATACCTCTATTTTCACAACCTATGCACAGAAGGCTCTGCAGACATCTATGAAATATGGCCGCAGTTGAAAAATTATGTAATGCACTCTATGAATAAGTTTGTCCCACTAATAAAAAAGACCACAAGAAAGCACAATCCATGGATACCTCGCGAAGTAATTCACCTACAAGGTTGAGGAAATCCAACAAATCAAGCCTGGTCTCAGACCACTGCCAGAATGTTAATACAATGAACAAAGACCAAAAGGAAAAGAAGCAAAGCAGCACTTCTGCAAAACAACCCTTAGCAACTTTATCAAAGAATCGTCCCACAAAATCTGGCGCGATATTAATGACAAAGAAAACCCTCCAAACCCTTTGCCATCTTACGAAGAAAAAAAGCAGGTGGTTGCGTTTAACGCATTTTTGCAATCCGTATTTGCCCCCAGACAATGGTATTACGCATTCTTTTAGGCAAGAAAACAGATATCAGTATGGGTGTACTGGATGACCCAGTCGTAACTGAAGAAGGAGTACTATCATTGTTGTTAAACCTAGATGATAAAAAGCGCAACGGTCCGCTCGAAATTCAAAATGTCTTCTGGAAGCTTAATGCCGAACCCATGAGTAAGTACCTATGCCTTGTGTTCAATAAGTCCATATGCGAGCTCTGCCTCCCAGCGGAATGGAAAGTTGCAATAATAATACCAGTTCATAAATCAGGTGATAAGACTTTCCAGTCAAATTACAGGCCTATTTCTCTTACGTGGTCTTCCTGTAAAGTCTTAGAACACATTATCCTAGAATCAACAACAGAGTTCGTTGAATCAAATAACATTCGTCAACCCCAACAACATGGCTTCAGGCGGGGTCTGTCTATTGTTACACAACTTGTCGCGAATTTACATGACTTCGCAAATGCAATTAAGGACCAAATGCAAACAGATGTAATCTTCTCACACTTCTCAAAGCCTTCGACAGGGTCTGCCACGCCAAACTGCTACAGAAGCTAAGTCATATATTGGGGGTGGGTCAGTAGTCCAATCGATCGCCAATTATTTAACCGACCGTCGCCAGTTCGTGCAACTCGGCGACCACGCTTCAGAACACCGTCCGGTCCTTTCCGGTGTACCACAGGGCTCTGGTTTAGCCCCAATTTTCTTCCTTCTCTTCATAAACGACATTGCTGACCAGGTGGAAGCGAAACTGAGGTTTTTGGCAGATTATTGCGTACTACATATAAAAATAAAAGGCCGAGAAGTTCAAATAAGCTTAAACAATGATTTTGGCAAGATAGCAGAACGGTGTTCGAAGTGGCAAATGACTCTTAGACAAAACAGTTTCAATGACTATAACGAAAAATAAATTCAAACTTAGCTTCCCTTACGGCTATAGCAGCTCTGCACTCAGGACAGTCGCCGAGCACAAATACTTAGGCATCATTATATCAGCCAATCTGGGGTGGACCACTCACGTAGATCACGTAACTTAGCTTCCCTTACGGCTATAGCAGCTCTGCACTCAGGACAGTCGCCGAGCACAAATACTTAGGCATCATTATATCAGCCAATCTGGGGTGGACCACTCACGTAGATCACGTAACTTAGCTTCCCTTACGGCTATAGCAGCTCTGCACTCAGGACAGTCGCCGAGCACAAATACTTAGGCATCATTATATCAGCCAATCTGGGGTGGACCGCTCACGTAGATCACGTAACAAACAAAGCGATGCGTAAGCTCATGTTTCCGAAACGAGTCCTGCGTATTCTACGAAAGAAGCCAAGCTTGTGGCGTATACTACTATCATTCGCACAGTACTAGAATACGTCAACGTCGCCTGGTTCCCATACACGCAAGATAACATACCTACGATTCAGGCTGTCCAGCGAAAAAGTGTGCGCTTTTTCTGCAACAGATGTATGCGCATCGATTCTGCGACGCTGATGCTATCTGAGACTGAGCTTGACACGCTAGCTAGTCGTGCGACGCATCACCGTCTGAAGTTTCTGTACATTATTTTACATAACAAACTTAAAGTTGATTCTGCTACATACATTAATTACCTTGAACACTTCCAGGGAAACGCGTCACAAAAATGAACTCACCATACAAGAATATTTCTGCGCAAATAATACCTTTATGTTCTATTTTTTTTCCGCGAGCTGTGCGCGACTGGAACTCTCTTGATGATTCAGTGATTGTACAGCCAACTACTGAGAAATTTTTGGCTCTAGCTTGCAAAAGTGTATTGTCAGGAAAGAAACTGCGGTTTTTATTTACTTTCTCTAACATTTTGGGGGGGGGGGGGGGGGGGGGGGTTCTATGTACTTGTATATTCCGTGTATTTGTATATTCCATGTATTTATTTGTATTTCTTGCGATCATTTATGAAGGGAAAAGGTGTTGATTACTTATGGGTTATCTTTGTATTGCTTTTTTCAATGCCTATTCTTATTGTCCCCATAACCCTCCCTGTACTTTTTGTATACTTGAAATAGTGTTTATGCCTGGTCGACTATTTTCCTGCGGCTAAAACCCACTCCTGTAAAAATCACTGAAACAGGTATTTGCAGTGCTGATAAATAAATAAATAAATCCGCCCCGCATGCGGAAGGTGCAGGGTTCGATCACCAGTGCCACCGGGTACCCACCGGTGATCGGTGATGCAATGGGTACAAGCTCTCCCCTGGTCTGGTTCTCAGCTTATTTACGGTGATATTCTTAGAAAATGGGTCTCTGACCCCACCTTGAGAAGTTAAAGAAAGGGCCACAAATGGGTTCCTACCATACGAGGCGGATTTAACGTTTCTTGACGGCGGAACTTATCACTGATCTGTCAAGCATCCGCCTTGAGCATCCGCCTTGCATGCGGGAAGTGCAGGGTTCGATCCCCAGTGCCGCCGGGTCCCCACGGCTGAAACAACGGGTACAAACTTTCCCCAGGTCCGGTGCTCGGCTTCTTTAGAGTGAAATGCTTGGGAAATGGGTCTTTGACCCCTCCTTGAGAAATGGAAAATACCTTGTGCCATGGCTCTCTTTGGCCGTAGATGCCCTTGCGCCATAAAAATCTATAATCATCATCAATTCATCATCATCATTATCAATTCTGTCTTTCAAGGCAGTATTTGGAACTAGCTATGCTGATTACACAAAATAAGTGTAAAGAAAATGAAGGAAACAGGCTTGTATTCCTGCAGGCAAAACTTGAAGGGACTCTTAATCTCCGCCTTAAGGCTATAACGCGATAACGTAATGGGTTTTTTCCTGTTTTTCAGAAGGTCATCCTGTACTCTACATTCATAGATTCCTGGGAATCCTCATACCCCTCCTTGCGCAGTGGTGCAGTGGTTGCGCCACTGTTCTGCGATGGCAGGTATTCTCCGAGGCGGCCCTTGCGCGGCCCATATGCTGCTCTTCCAGGGCGACCAACCATTAATTTAACTGCCACCTGCCATGGTGGGCAGTTTGCTCACTGTCCGGTGGGTAGGTTGCGATGACGCCGCAAAGTCACGTGACCTAGGTGGCCCATTTACCTCTTAGGTTGCTTTCTCTGCGGACCACCTTTCAGAGCCATGCTCGTGATTTTTCGCTCACGACACCGACACCGAATTTCTGGATAACGGGGCCTTTAACGCAGTCGCGTCTAAAATGACGGAGAGAAAATGATGCGAGGTTACATCCTTTATGCAAGCCCTTCTCTCCCTTTTTTATTACGGTACGGCCTACCTAAATTGTAGTGGAGCAAGCACAGATTGCAACGTCGCTCTGGGCGAGAGGTGACAGTTTCGAACACCGGACATAAAGTTTCTAAAAATGAATTTAACATCTCTCTATTTCTAGTATAGGTTACAGATAGTTTGGCAACAGCGTAATTTCACTGAGTGTTTCCGACGTTACCCTATCCAGATATGGCGCCAATAAAACTGAGCTGTTTAATCCGTGCTACTTCTTGAGTGCCCCACTGCAGAATGCATGCATGCACGATGTTCAATGTTTTGATGCGATGCATACTCAAGGAACACAACATGGAAGGTGGTCACTAAAGAAAACTTTACGCACTTGTTTCGTTGCTTCACTTGTAAGCACAAGCCACCGCGGTGGATCAGTGGTTAAGGTGCTCGGCTGCTGACGTGAGAGTCGAGTTCGATTCCAGCCGCGGCGGTCGCATTTCGATCGAGGCATAATGATAGAGGCCAGTTTACTTCGTGATGGCAGTGCACGCTAAAGAACTTCCGCGCAGCTGAAGAAGAGAAAAGGAAGATAATATGAACTTAAGTCATTTCACTATAGTTCAACTTGAAGCAAATACAGGAGCGAAATAAATCGTCGGAGTATCGACATTACCTTTTACGGCCGCTTTGTTATAAAGTTCCAATTGACTACTGCCACTTTAATTCCGGGTCGCTTTCAGCCTCACGTCGATAATTCGAGTCAGGGAGGGGGGGGAGGGGGGTCACTTTCAGTTCAGATGAGGGCGAAGTTCGACGCGTAAGCTGAGGAGATAAAATGCTCGTTTATTGCAACAACTAGCGCATCAGAAATTCTAAAGCGACTCCGAGTCCTCGTATCCCGCATAATTTTGGGTTACGCTGGGTGGGTGTTCATTAACGTAACAACTATCTTCCCTGCTCCCCGTCCGAGGAAAACATAGTAGATAGGTCGTTGAATAAGGCGACATAATGCTTCCTTTTTACCTTTTTCGACCAGAGCATCGAATAAATCCTCAGCGCCATCCTAAAAACAAGAACAAGTGCCGAGAGCAGACGGAGAAAAGTGGGCGACCACCCAACCGCGACCGGGCAATATTCCACGGAAAGCTACAGTGCATCTTTTCAACGAACACAGTTCGAGAAATGCATTTTATACACGGGGCTCTTACAGCTCGCTCCGAGATACGCCCATAAATCCGCCTGATCATGGCGTGCACGGTGAGTGTTGGACGATGCATATTTCACCTGACGGCCCGGGCAACAAGATCGCTACACTCTGCGCAATATTGGATGCTCACGGGTTGCTCCTATTTCCTCTTTTCCTTCACTTCCACTTTGCCCCACAACAGCTTTCAGCATACGCTTGAAATTCAAGGTCTTCAGGCAAGACACGACGGATGTGTGTGCACCTGTGAAGGTCCATTTAAAGGGACACTGAGGAGAACCTGTAAAAATTTTTTGTTAGCAATATCTGATAGTTCGGCATTTCATGGCTTTGTTGCCGCTTGTCCGTTAGCGAAAGATGCATTTATTTCAAAGAAATTTGGATTCGAAGTTGAAAAATTTTTTTCCCGCCACTCCGATTCAAACTCGAGAACTCTTATGACGACACGGAGAACTCTTATGACGACACAGAACGGAGTGACGTGAAACGTGACGTAAACGGAGACTCCGGTGATTTCTGGCAGCGAGCGGTGCGGTCTAGCAGCTGCCGAAATGAAAGCTACCGTCGCCGCAGGTTGAAGGCATCTATCGGGGGTCGCCACCGTCGCTTCGTTTACGTTTGCACCGGCGTCTTGCCAGCGTTACGATGGATCCCGCTCCGAAAACGACGGCGTAGTTCTCGCAAAAACTCTGGCCTGCATTTCAGCGACCTCAGCCCCACAGAGCGTGCGATGCTTTTGAGGGAGCACGGTTAGGTTAGGCGCTGGCGGGTGGTTTCCCGGTTTCCCCCTTCCTCAGAGAGCAGCCGTTGCAAACTAAATATCATAACCCCAGGTGCGGGAGTCGCGAGGGGTGCGTTGCTCCCATCGGAGGCTGGCCGGGGCTTTGGGGCCAACGGATTGTGATTCCTGAACGGAGCGGTTGCACGGCGCAGCAGCAGTGTCGAGGGTCTCCCACGGTTGCAAGGGCCAAGTTAGTTGTTCATTTTTTTGCCACAAAAAACAAATGGGTGCTCGACGGCGGTCGCGTTTTAAAGTCGGCGGCTTGAAACCAAAGCCGGCGCACGACGCTTCAACGGCTTCCGCTAGATCCAACGGGTCCACTGGATCTGGCTCTCTCGCCAACTTGCATGTACCTTCAGATATGTACTGTCAATGATTAAAATAGCCGAGCTCGAAAAGAACAGCTCCGCCGAACTGCCGCAGCTATTGAATATAACGCGCACCTCGCCGCGGAGCCAAATCAGTCTGGCCGGCCGGCGGCGGCTGGCGCACTCGGCGCGAAATAGATACATGCTCCAATCTCCCCCGCCAATGCGGTCAGAGTGCGCCGAAGCCGCCGAACGCGTCGGCGGTCAAGCGCAGTTGGAGTATAGAGGGTCTCGCTTTGACCGACGTGACTTCGCCGTGCAGGGCGCGCGCGCGCGCGCCTCGCCGCAGCATAAACGCGCCTTAACAGAGCCTGCGCTTAACCGCTAACCAACATATTCAGCGGCGGCATCCATGGGAGCCACTGAAGCCCCCCGCCCACTCACTAAATAAAAGAAAAGAAGTCCGGTGCCGAGGTTCGGAATCGAACCAGGGCCTTCGGCGTTTGAGGCGGAAACGCTACCGCTCCACCACGACGGCTCAAGTTACAGCTGTCAATAAAGGCGCATCTAGTGAATGCACTCTTCTGATGCAGAAATCTCCGCGCTTTCGCTAGGTATATCCTGGCCTAACAGAGCTAGGCCATCAGCAATTTTTCTGAACTGCCTTGTACCTTGTCTCCCGTCCCTAATAAACGATTTCCGTTAAGTAGTTTGAAGTTGACTGGCACAGCCGGGAATGTTTCGCCGGGCAAGCGTGCGAATACACAAGTGCTGCCTTGTACGATCACCGACCATCGTGCCATCATAGCTTTTCATCGACCGTGGCGATCATCTGACAAGTCTTAACAGGCTCCTTCAAAGGTTAACTAGCACTTTAAGCTGCACTTGGAGTTCCTCTGCTGTTCGGCGCTTGCAAATCGAAGCGCGTCAAAAACAAAACCAAGGGGGTCGCAAAGCTCATAGACGCGAAGCGCCATAACAAATCGAAACTCTCCTGGCCGCCTGTGGCGCCGCCAAGCATCCGTTTTCTTTGCTTCCAACATTGAGGTTGTCTTTTGCCTTCCTTCCTTGTGTGATAAAAGTGCACTATTGGTTTTAAAACAAAACTTCAATATTGATCTGCGCAACCTACCTTTGTCAGCCTCAGAGATTCGCGATCCCAAGTAGGATGGAAAATTCCTCCAAGGTGGCGTCTCTTGTCCTATGGCGTCACCACGCTTGTACTTGCGAGATTGGCCTGTGGTGGCGATACCTGTATTTTGGTTCTTGCTATTTTCTACCTTACAAGAGCTTTGTTTTCAGTAAGAGCGGCGTTTTTGTGATCAGGAGCTGCTATTCTATCGATAAAAGCCAACTTCAATTTCTCCTCAGTGTCCCTTTAAACTGCACAGTTCGAGGTGGCTTCTGTCCGAAGAGTCCCCTAGCTCACAGTCGCAACACGCCCCATGCCCATTTATCACTAGCTGTGCCGTACGTTCGTTGCCGCTAAGATCTGATGAAGAAAAAAATGAGGAGAAGGAAATAAAGGAACAACTTTGCACCTTTCGAGCACGTATTTTTCGCAACTCCATGTTTAATTCCAAACGCACAACGTGGGATGTATAATTTACCGCAGTGAAAAAGCGAGGTCCCCGGCCACTGAACCCACCTATCGTGGACGCTAACGGCTGTAAAAGAGCGCCTCGGAACGCTTTCGAGCCTTCTCTGTCAACGGCCTTTGACACTCTCGTGTTAACGGCTTTGTGGGCCCATTTCTCTTTTCCAAATTTAATTTAAATTTTAACTCCCCAGACGAGGTAACCAAGCGTTTTTTTTTTTATCAACCTCCCGGAACTTTTTTTCTCCTCGGCCTATATTTCCTCAAAAAAAAGCGTAAAGAGAAAGGGAAGAAAGCGGAAGTCAGGCTGGTTTTCACCACACCTAACAGGTTGCGCGAGCTTTGCAAGAAAGTAAACCAAAGACGAAAATCGGTGGTCTGAAGACCGAAAAAAAAATGGGCTCCTATTGGTTTGTGGATTCAAAAGGGTAATATGTAAGGCCGCTGCTTCAAGAGTGGGCTGGTAACACCGCTTGAGTCCAAAAAAATGACAAAAAGCAGCAATCACAAGAGAGTTAAATAAGTTCTGCATTCATAAGGCTGTTGACTCTGGTAGGAATGGCCCGCCTTGCATGCTTTGCATGCAAGAGGGTAGGCATGCTCATAGGCTATATCTGAACAATTTCAGCCCAAAATCAACTGAGCCGTTGCGCTGCTGGAGCCTTTGAGTTCCCAATTATGCCACAACACCCTGCTCTACAGTGTACGGCAGTGTATTCACCTTTTAGTATGAAGGCTGGCTACTCCTAGTGGCCTCCCCGTTTTTAGTATGATCTTTAGTCGATGGTCATTTCGGCAGCTGTCCTGTTAATTTTCATTTATTGCTGTACGCCACAAGCTTATGCTTGCGAACTTGTGACCATGTATACAACACCGAGGCTGCCGTTATACGTTGTTGAGGGATATATTTCTTTGTCCTACATTATTAGAAAAACAAAAAATAGACAGTATTCAGATTTTTTTTTCAGCGTTATCTACACAGAGGTGCAAACGTGGTGAACTAGGAAGTCCCACATCTACATTCTATAGTTGTTGTTTTTTCGAGAAGACTTCTATTCCAAGAAAAGCACGTAACAAGGTTACTTCGTGAAACGTTGAGTTTGGCGAGTTGGTATGACCTCATGATACTAAAAACAGCGCAAACAGACGGCTAACAAGAAGAAAGGTGGACACAAGACGAGCGCTGACTCACAACTAGGGCTTTATTCACGGATCCTGGCGTTTATGAGGGCAGAAACGAAAGCCTGGAGCGTGATTGCGGTCAGCACCATGCTCCATGCTTTCGTTTCTTCCTTTATAAACGTCATTGTCTTTTTTCGCTGTTTTAGCATCATAACGTAAGAATTGGGTATTGTTTCAGAGAAAATTTATTCCTAGGAATATGAATATTTTCTACAGAGCAACAGTTCGATTTGTTTTAAAAAAGGACAAAATAAGGAAAGATTCTGCAGACGCACTTAAGACTATGTGTGGAAATGCGATAGCATTACTGTCCCTGGGTGCATTGTTTACGCGTAATGTTTGTAGATGCATTAGTCTATTCTACGAGTTTATGTGTTCGACACCCTGCGGAACGCTGTACGACGAATGGCTGAACGCCAATTTTGATACGAAAGTCTGGGAAGGCATAAAATTGAATGTGCATATGTCGTCGGTTCGATCCCTGTTGCAAGCTAGTCTCCAACTTTACCAGCACATGTAAGCTATATGCAACGAAAATGCATATGACACCACCCGGAACGCTGTACGACAAACGTTTCCGTGACAATTTTTCCACGAGTGTCACCACATGAATGGCGCCAAATGGAGCAAGTGTAGGTTCGTCTGAAGTGGCGGTGTTCAACTTGCTGTGCATCATATAGCCTCTTCATGACGTCACCCTATTTTTCTTGCCATAGCTGGGATTTTCTGTGCCATCTGTTTATAGAAAAGGACAAAACAGACACACACTCACACACACGCTTCCAGATTTTCTTCTAATGGGACTAGTAATGTTTTCACATGGCTGTGAAAAGAGGCCATATAATACATGGGAAGAACGGGGCTATATCCTTTGCCCTTAAACTGAGCGCGCTCGAGAGTAACGGGCATTGCTAACCCTGTAACCATCAAGTGCACTTACTGATGTCGTCACTGCCGAGTTGTTTTGTGTTTATGGACACAAGTTCGCCCTTCAAACAGTTCGAAACCGTAGCCTTCGTGTGCCTGCATGGGTGTTGTCGCCGCCACGTGACAATATTGTGGATTGTGGCGGATAGACGGTTTTATTTATTTTCACCAAAAAGCGAGCTACGAATTCGGGTTTGTCAGAGTAGTACAATGGCTTCAGGAGTGCATAAATATGCTTGGCAGCTTGCACGTGGAACTCCGGGGGAAGATTTTTATATCGTCATTTTTAAGATTTCAGCATAAACCGTGTACAAACCTGCTTTTACGATTCCGGCAGGAAAACCTGAATTTAAACCTCCGTTGCTTTATCCACGGCCACAAAACTACCGTGCGACTAGTAACGACTACAGTTTCCTCCAACTTAACGCCACCACGCACGTGAGGCAACTGCCACCAGCAGAGACATACAGACTGCCTGCTTCAGAGAATGGAAGCGGTAGAAATTATACATTAAGGAAAAGAAAGAGAAAACTGGTACATTATGTTTCGGTGCTCTTCTTGTACAGACTGCCGTGTCCCACATTTTTTTTTTTTGCCTTAAAAAGCACGTTCGCTTAGAGAAAACACGCAGCCACAGAAAGTCTTACAAGTTGATGAAGACATTTTAAACTACGTAACGCGACATAGGTTATTCCTTGACACTGAGCTCAATGGGCACACAAGCGCCATCATTTATTCGCTCTGTCAAAATTCGTCCACTGCAGCGGCCTTTTATTTTTTCTTTATTTATTTACGTGCCCTAACAGCACTGAAGGGCTCATTCATGGGGGGCGGCTAAGGAAAAAAATGTTTACAAGCGTACATACAGGAAATATAAAAATACAATAAAAACTAGGAAAAGACGCCATGCACACAAGAGAAAAAGAAAAAAAGCAGTGGAGACTTAATAGTAGCGGAATGCGACAGCATTAGATTTCACGTTTGTCGCAGCTTCTGTGGCAGCTTCTGTGCGTGTGTTTGCGCCAGTTTTTTTGTAATTGTCGGTCCATCAATCGCCATATTCGGACTGCTAGCTGCAGTTGTAGGTATCCGCTATGCTGTGACGGTGCCGACATTTGCATATGTCACATTTTTTTCTAGTTGTTGATTTCGATTTTCTACCCAGGTTGCTGTCTAGAAACTAGGTTGCTCACAACCGGGTGGGCAGGTTGTGATGACATCACAAGGTCAGTGGCCTCTCTCGACCGATCGGCGAATTCTATTACTCTGGACACTGGCGGGGCTTCAGTGTGACGACAACTCTAACGCTGTCGGATTAGAAAGAAAAAATACAGCACAAACACTGACAGTCCAGTAAAAACATTTTCCTGCAAATGAAAGTACAGTGAACAGGAAACATTTGGTGGGAACACTTTTTGTCCTTTTATTTCCTTTTTTCTGCAAATGCTATTTTTTTTCTTTTTTAACCTCACAAATACAAAAAATAAACACCTCGCACAACGCTGAATACAAAGCAAAATGATTATAAAATGCCTGTAGTTTGGAAGATGAACTTAAGCGCTAATTTAAAATAATGAAAATCGTTTATAAGGACAACGCTATATGGAAGGCACCCTGGCCAATCCCCCAATGTGGGTATGTGCCACTCCAACAGAGGGGAACAACAACAACAACGAATTCTATTGTTATATTGATAGTGCAATAGGCTAATTTCGGTATCTTTTAGTCTGAGCAAACAATACTTCCACTATGTATGCATGGTTAATCCTAGTCGAGATTTGGCGGTTAAAATGTTTGACGTTTGGGAGAGGGACCCACGAAACACATAACTTCTATAAAACGTCTTCAAACAACTCCGAACATCTAGCAACGTCTAACTCTAGATTGAAACGTTTAACACCTCAGCAATGGAGGTTTATCCACAAACGTTTTAAAAATACACTGACAAAAGAAATTTATTCATAAACGTTTTAAAAGCATGCTGACAAAAGAGGTTTATTCACAAACGCATTAAAAACTTTTCTAAATATACGTTTTCCATGGAACGTTCTAAAATTTCCTCTGACGAGAAGTTTACTGTGGAACGTTTTAGCGAGGTTTTTTAACAGCAATTTGTTCCGAACGTATCTTTGCATGTATGTCCAAGTACAATTGACAGTCTGAAGATGTGAACTAACGCTGCAGTGAACCTAAGTCCAAAAATATGAATTTTTATGCATCTTTTATTTCGGTAATTAGTGATGACTGCGCTGGTCATGTACATGACTCAGCGCCAATTAACATAGAATAATAGGAATGTCCACGCAACGAACGTTGTAAATAGCATCCTTCTTCGAAGTCAATAACAATAAGAGTAATAAGAGCAATATATGGAGTGCGTGTCGGACGTACCGTACGTAGTAGACAATTTCTACGACTATGCTGGCTTCAAGCTCAATGCACACAGCTGGCAGAGACTGATGAAGCGGGTTTTCTTGCCTTATTTGCAATGTGTATTTATGCTGCAAAGGGCAGCTGCCTGCCCATTGCAGTTCGACCTATACAGCACATATCTGAGCAAACAAAATCTGCAGCTCTAAAAAAAACATGAGAACTAAACCTAATGAAAGCCCTCTGGTGAGGTTTTACAGGGTTCTAAATATATAGCATACTGACCTTGAGTATATAGGCTTCATATAAACAGCCATTTCTAAAAACAATGTCTAAATATGTTCTTAACGAGTTCTTACGAAGACGTTTTCTAGATCTTTTTTGGCGGAGCATTAGCAGGCATATTAACATCTCTTTTTGCCTCATTGTCTACAGAACATCTGAAAACAGGTTTTTTCTACACATTGCTGCATACTTTTCTAGACGTTTGTTACACGTTGCGTAGCCGTTCATGTGTTTCGTGTGGATTAATGCGGCTGGGGTCCCTAGTCCGGGACTCGACTGGCTATCGCTGCTGCCCGTGCTCTGCCAAGGAAGGTGGAAATATGGGCGAGTCGGTATCGATGAGCTGTGAGAAAAAGAGCGCGAAAACAAGACGACGGACGAAGACAGAACACACACCACGAGGAGTTGCTCCTGGTGCCCGAAGTTTGAACTGGATAGAGCCACCTCCCGTCCCTCAGTCGTTGGCTGAGCTAATAATTGGATTTCCGGATTTTCTTGGCACGTGCACATCATATAATATAGCTCCGCTTTCACCGCACAGAACTATCATTTATTTACTGAAATATGCTCAGCTCAGTGCGTCTAATCTAGAGTGCTGATTAAAGGTCTGTGTTTGTAGTTGCCTAAGGTGAAGTTCCTGTTTTTTGCTGAGGCCATTAGCCGAAGGCGGATACCTTCTAAGTTAGAGTCTGTGGTGTTGCAGTATGTATGCACATGTTATGAGCATGTCTGAGCGCCCTGGCTCATCGGGAGGAAAATGAGGAACCCGGGAGGAAAATTCTTGCGCAGCAGTGTGTGCACACTCGTTCCCCACCATCCTTTCATGACCGGTTATGTGTTTGAGTTCGGCTACATGCATTGCGTTTTCGAGGATACGCGCTGCCGGCGGGGTAATCGCCCTTTAGCGAAGTTTCGGTATGCCGCTTGCGAATCGTTGTGTGTTGTGATGTTGCGTGGGTCGCCGTTAGCAACCCCCTCTGCTTCGGTGTGGGCACCGCTTCCGACCGTGGCTCTGTCTACAGTGACCATGTGCTCGTTTACTACTGATACTGTGGCAAGTCTATTCACTGGACCCGCAGCATCCACGTAGTATATGCCCTCTTGATGGGCCCTTCTGAATGGCAGCGGTTCTGGCCTTTCTACCTCCATCGTGATATGCCGCGTGCATCTTTCTCGAGAGGGGATTGGTCTTGAGTTTGCCTCTCCATGCTTTTGAGAGGTCGATCGGTCCTCGGTGTAGCGCACAGATAGGATGCGGAGATCTTCGAGGACTCGTCTTTCTGTTTTGGTGGTGACGAGTCTATAGTAATGATGCGCTGGAAAAATATGTGAGCGAGAAAATAACATGTTACTGTGCTATAGGGGGTGGAAAAAAGGTAGTCGGTCAAATGCTTTGCGCATGGCGAGTGATGGCATGCTGAGGTTGTATTTCAGTCCGCTGATGCTTTGATATCGCGAATAAGATGACAGGATGAACCATATGCTGCTTTGTTTTGAACCTCTTCGAGGTGGTTAGTCCAACTGACATGATCAGGATGCCAAATGATAGATCCGTATTCCAACGAAAGCTGGATGAGCGAGTTATGTGCAGAACGTCTGGTGTCACGGTTGGCGAGGTGAGGTCTGAGGAGGCCGAATTTCTTTAACGGTTTTGAAGTTATGTGCTCGATATTCAGCACAGTAGTCAACAAAAAGACGCAGTCAACACAGAAATGCAGAGTACTGTCCTTTTTTTTACAAGAGCCCCAGGCGATGCCCATTGGCAAGTGGACGGCTGAATGGCATCGTCTGCAAGCATTTCGGCAACCTGATTCTTAATGGCTTCTCGTTCCATCGGGGAAGAACTGTATGGGCGCTGGCAGACTGGTCGCGTAGTCTCGTCAGTGATAGTACGTGCTTGGCGAGTGAAGTTCGGCCGACCTTCGAGCACGTAGCGAAAGTCCGCAAAATCTACTAAGATGTCCGGCAGAAGATCCTCCTGAACCGATGGCAGGGCTGGATTCATTTTGACTGACTGAAGAACATGGTGTGGGCCAGCATTCTCTGGAGTGCGTACTTCCACGGTGAACAAACCTGGGACCTCAGCAACGTCGTGGAGGAAGACGACAACCGTGATTTTGACGAGGTGCTGATATTCGTTTGCAAAGTTGGTCAGGAGGACGTGTGTACGGCCGTCATGTAGTTGGACGAGACCTCGTGCAACAAGGCCCCGCTCAAGCAGCAGTGGAGTATGGCCGTCCGCCAGGCCCTCATAGTCGTGAAATAGGTCGTTCCGCACGAGCGCCAGCACACTGCACCGTGGCGGCACCGTGACGGTATTCCCGGCAATGCGCAGAGCATTGCTGCAGAGATATCGGGAGTCAAAGCGAGCCACAGCCTATTTGGTAGAGAACTTGACGCGTGCGTCTTGAAAGTCAATCACAGCGACGTCGTTCGCCTGCATGAAGTTGATCCCCAGAATAAAGTCTCTGGAACACTCGGGGAGCACGATAAATTCAGCGACGTGCCTGAAAACACGAATACCAACTCCAGCCGTCCACATCAGAACAGGGGGAATTAGGTGGCCACCGGCGGCACGAATGTGGGTCCCCGTCCACGATGTCAGAACCTTTTTAAGTTCTCGAGCAAAGGCACGGCTCATGACATAATATTAAGCACCAGTATCGAGCAGCGCGGTAATCTCAGTACCATCAATTATCACACTCAAAGCGGATGCAGCGTATCGGATATTGTCGCAGCCTCTCTCTTCTATTCAGGTATCGTCGGCTCGAGGGTTTCGCGATAAAGGATCTTGACACGTCTCGACGTCAGCGGCCTTGCCTCCAGAGGTCTCTGGCCGTCGCTCGGCGAACGACGGCAAGCAGAGCTGCTCTAACGGCCGGGGCTGGAAGCGCGATAGCAGAGAGGCGAAGGCGAACGGGACTTGCGCTTTCCAGGGTAGACAGGATTCTGGCGAACCCAAAGATGCTCCGCAATCTCATGTGGTCGTTCGCCGTTCTGAGGAGAGGCTGCGTCGGCACGGAAACCGTGAAGAACCACTTGGCAGTACGGACATGCTCGGTAGAGATGACCGGGCTCCCCACAGTGGTACCACAGTGGGCTACAGTCGGGTGTACGCCACAAATCCGACTTCCGAGGGCGTGGCCCAGCTCTAGCAGGTGCGGTTGCGTAATATGGGGTGATGTTACTCACGAGAGAAGTCGGGGTAATACCGTAGCCAGGTGCGGTTACGTTACTTGTGCCGATGTTGCTCACGGCAGACGTCGAGGCAATGGGACCGTAGCCAGCCGTGCCACGTACAGCGGATGCGTACATGGGTCTGCCATCGAACCGGGGCGGCGCTTCGGGGACAGCAGGCGCCTGCGCAACTTGTCGCACCTCGTCCCTGGCGACTTCGTTCAGCGCTGCAAGGTGCGCAACCTGAGGCAGGCGGATCCGTTTGAGATCCTCCCGGACAAATGAGCGAATTAGTTCGCGCAAGGCGTCTGCGCTGCCACCGGGGCTCAACCAAAAAGCTTCGGGCACCATGCTGCTGATGTCCTGATATATGTATAGTGGTGGGCCCGTTGTTGGAGCGTCGTTTCTAGGATGGCCGCCTCAGTAAGAAATTCTGCTACAGTCCATGGTGGGCTGCCCACGAGGCCCGCGAACAGCTCCTGGTTAATCCCAGGCATGAGATCGCGAAGCTTCTCCGTCATGCTGGGGTCGGCGCGCTTGAAAATACAGACCATCTCTTCGATATACATGCGCACACTTTCATTCGTGCGCTGGTTTCGGGAGTGCAGCGCAACTTCAGCCTTACGGTCGGCGTTGGGGAATGTGGCCAGGAGATTCCGACAAAACGTATCCCAGGTGGGAACGGTAGCCTCGTGGTTTTCAAACCACATCCCAGCAGACTCTTCCAGAGAAAAGTATACATTATTGGGCTTGCGCTCGTCGCTCCAGCAGTTGTAGCGGGCGACTCGCTCGAAGGTCTCCAGCCAATCCTCAGCGTCTTCGAACACGTCGCCGTGAAAAGATGGCGGTGTTCCCGGCGGGTGGCATAGGATCGGCGCCAGGGGCCTCGTGTCAGTGTCTATGGAAGCTGGACTCGACGGTGTAGGCTGCATCACCGCAGGGGGCCTGGATTAAGTGGCCATGTCAGTTGGACTCGACGGTCGAGGCTGCGTCGTCCTTGTGGGTGTGGGAAGAGGCTCAAATTCAGCGACTCTCCGCGGAGACGGTGGCTGTTTCCCTGGTGAACCGGTGTGAGGTCCGTATTGATGCCGGGAGGGGTGCTCAGGCCGGGAAGCGTTACCAGCACCTCGACCAAACTGTAACGTACGACGCGAAAGAGAACCATCGAAGCAAAGCCGAAAAACTGCGGCGGGCCCAAAGTAGTCCAAGCGTGCGAGCGAGAGGCAACCAAGGCCTCTACTAATGCATGCGCTACTTCTTTGTGTACAATGGCATGCATTAATATGATCATTCCATGTTAAAGGAAAATAAATATTATTCCGAGATATTTAAATATGCAAACTGAATCAGTTGGAGCATTGTTAATTGTGCATGTATTACCCAGGGATTTTTTATGCAGAGGTAAATTTCAGATGCTTTGTTGTTGTTTTTTTGTTCAAGTGGATTTGCGTCTGCCATACAGTGCACCTCTTGGTTAGTTTGTGCAGGGAAGACTGCAGGTCAGTAACGTCGGTGGTGCTTGTAATTTCCCTGTGTATATTACTCAATCATCTCCGAATATTCGAATTGTCGAATTTGTGTTAGTTGCTATTAAAAATAGAGGCGAACCTCACACTTACCCCTGTGGTACCTCGATATGACGCGTGCGCGACTCGGGATGTGATTTTGTAGCCTGACAGACTGATATCGGTTGGTTAAAAACTGTTCAGACACTTCGTTGTTTTCTGATCAAGCTTGAAATCGCGCATTTTAAGAAAAAACGGTTATGGGGGATGCGATCAAATGCTTTTGAAAAACCGACAAACACTGAATCAACGTACAGCAATCAGTGTAGTGAACAATGAAGGTAAGTTGCTAATTTGAAGAGTTGAGTTTGGCAGGAAATATTTTTTCAAAATCTGTGCTGATTAATCTAAGAGATTATTTTCATTCGGATGTGTTATAATATGCGTATATAATGTATGTCCTATAGTCGGATACAAGTCAAGAAGGCAGCGGCGAATGCCCCTCAAAAGAGGCCCTCCAGCCAATGGTGTCGACCGATTTTCATGACGTCGCAGTTGCAATGCAGCACAGGCTAGGCAGAAAAGGGAGGAATACGGTCCTTTGACCCCGCGCCGTGGGGAGTGGGTTGTTCATTGTTCTTTGCAGGGTGCGGAGGGGTGAAGGGGTGAAGGGGCCAGGAAGAGAGGGTGCGGGGCCGCTAGTGCTCAGGAGCCCCTTCTGCAAAGGCCGCCTCTTTCACTTTCATGCCTAGCCTCTGCTACACTGCCATAAAAAGTGTCTCCGTGAAATGGGATAAACCGCGAAGTCATAACAATCGGGTCGACGCCATTGCCCGGAGGGCTTTCTAATAGGAGTATTTGTCACTACCTTCTTGACTTTCATCTTTATATAGTAACTTGCAGTTAACTGCGGTTAGTACGGATCTGTACTTGCTTGCAAGGGAAGTGTCACCAATTTTAAATATGGTAGTGTCTATACCTGCTGCACAACCTCCATTGTCCTCGTTAAAGTCGGCAATAAAATTTCGATAAGGAAGGGCGTAAGGAAGGGAGACATGATCTAGCCAATGCTATTTACCGCCTGTTTAGAGGTGATATTCAGAGGCCTGGATTGGGTACAGTTGGAGATAAGACTTAATGGAGAATATCTTAGTAATGTGCGATTCGCTGATGAGATTGCCTTGCTAAGTCACTCAGGCAATGAATTGCAAAGCATGATCAATGACTTACAGGCAGAGCAGAACGGTGGTTTGGTATTGGGGGAAAGGAAATGGCGCAGTATCTGTCTCTTATATAGTTGGACACTTGAACCGCGCTGTAAGGGAATTCATAAAGGAGGGTTTGAGAGAAGAAAGGAAGAAAGAGGTGCGGTATTGGAGGGATCCGGAATAATTTCGACCACCTGTGGATCTTTAACGTGCACTGACATCGCACACCGCACGGGCGCCTTAGCGTTTCGCCTCCACCGAAACGCAGCTGCCGCGGTCGGGTTCGAACCTGGGTACTCCGGATCCTGGACGGGAAGGATTGGCCTTGTGTATCTGAGAGAAAGCAACCAGTCTAAACACTGTGTAGGCAGCATTGAGACAACGGCGTGTTACTTTACCGATCATCGGGCAGTGTTTATCTCTGTCAAAACAATTGATTAAATAAACAATGTGGCTCACCGAATACTTCTTCAATGCTTAACATTTCAGTCACAGCAACAAACTCGACAACATGCGTAACCAGCGGGGAACTACAGCTCTCGCTACGTATATCCAGGCATAGCTGAGCTAAGCCACTGCCAATTTTTTCACCACCCCCACCCGTGTGCCATGGAAGCGGAGACGCGTCTAGGCCTATCACGCAGGCCTGTTGGTCTTGCCTGCATTAGCGTTTCTATATCCAGCGTGCGCGGAGTTGTCACCTGGTTGGTGTCTGTCTGGGTGCATATTTCGCTGGACAGATACGACATGGATCCGGGCGCGCTTGTTGTGCACAAAATAGTGCAAACTATGCACAAAATTTTTAAAGCGAGAGCTTTACTACTCCAGCCAGCGAGCAATTTCGGCTCGTCGCGCTGTATTTCATGCGTGGCCCACGAACGACCTTGAGGCGCCGTTGCTTAGCAACGCCGCAGCCGTGCTCCAACAGATGGCGCCGCCGTCGACGCCGCTGCCGTCGCCGCTCGCTCCACCAGATGTGCTCCGTTGGGCGTTGGGGTAGAGGGAGAGGAGGTGTCGCCTCGTGGGGTATATATATATATATATATATATATATATATATATATATATATATATATATATATATATATATATATATATATATATATACTGGCTCGGCTTGAGCCAGTAGGTAGGCCCGTGCACTTTCCTTTTCTTTCTTCCTATCAGCAACAGCAGCAGCAGTATTGTAGTCGTTATGGAGAGCGTGAAAGAGACTCAACAACGACAGAAAGAAGTGAGGAAGAGACAACGCGCCCAAGAGACGTCAGAAGAACGCGCCGCATGACTCGAGAAGCGTCGTAACGAAGATGCGGCTAGAAGAAGTCGTGCCACTTCCCGGCGTGAGTCTTCATTCAACTGCGGAAGAAAGACCGGTTTGAGTTCTCGAGAGCGTCGGAATGAGACGCTGCGTAGACGACGTGCCGAGGAAACGAAACTTTCGCAATTCAACTAGGGTTAACCAGAGCTAAACCACAGCAATTTTTTTTAATCAATTGATCACTCCTCATGCGCACATTTATAAAGCTGCCGATTTCAGTTCGTTTTATATTGCCGTGAGTATTTGCACCGTTTGATCGTTCGCATTCAAAACCGCCGGCACACGCCTTTATCATTTTGCTTTGTAATGCTAGATGCAACCAGACTTATCTCCATTGATCGTGGCCACATGCAAATGCTTCCACATTTTTCCAGATTGTTGTAGCTGCCGTTGGTTCTTTATCTCGAAGGTTCCTTGCCAGCTTTAAACTGAGCCCGGCAAGAACTGCAGACATTCAGTTCGATGACCATACAGACCGCTTGTGACTATTGCCGCCACCGAGTCATTCAGTACTTAGTTGGCGGGAGTCAGCCTCTTAAACAGTTTCTTTTGGAAGCCTTTTGTTGTCTTCCTGTCTGCTGGAGTGTCGTCACCCCAACGTGACAGTTCACATCAACCTTTGAAGATTGAAAAATGAAATATGTAAAATTTATTATGTAAACGAGTATTAAATAAATAAATGGCAAAATAAGCTCGAAGTCTTGCCCCCTCCCACTCAAAAAAAAAAGTTCCGGAGTCCCTGCTTCCCTGTAATATTAGAGGAGGTTTGGCCACACAGGTGTCCTGGGTCTTGGCGATACAATAACCTCCGAAGATTTCCCTGCACGAGATTGGAAGAAGCCGTTCTTGTTTTTCTTTTTTTAAATAATGAATTTTGGTGCTCTTTTAGTCGCACATTTATGCACCTTCCCATTTGCCCATAAGGCTTTCGACCATGTCTCCCCCACACAGCTACATTTAAAATTTCAATCCATTGCTTGCTTGGATAAATGCATGCCTGTTTCATCGGCAACAGAGTGCATCTGTTGAAGGCGTACGTTCAAGTGCAGCATTGGTTCAGTCCGGCATTCCGCAAGGATTCGTACTTGGGCCACTTTTCTTTTTGGTTTTCATCAATGATATCCATATACCAGTGAATAATAAACTTTTTGCGGACGATTTCATCCCCTATCAGAAAATCAAAAGCCTCAACGATCACGAGGGTGGCGGTGGTGAGCACACTCAAGGTTCGGTTACAATGCACATAATACCCCCGAATACAGCACATTGGACAGCCGTCGCCGTAGCTCAGTTGGTAAGAGCACCGGACGCGATATTCGGAGGTCGTGGGTTCGGATCCCACCGGTGGCATGCGGTTGGTTCTTCTGCTTTCTTATTAATTATATTTAGGCGATAAATTAATAACACTTAATTTCCAAGTAATCAGCACCTCAAAATGGAGAAAAAAATCCATCCCCTACGCTTGGTTTCGTTGACTGCTGGCTTCCGTCATGTATACCTCACGAGCACCTCTTTTCCCTTCTCTTGTCCGCTCAGTGGCCAACGAGGGCCTCGAATCTGGTAGTCTTGATGTCATAGGTGACATAAGAGGGTGCTCGCACTGATACCACCCTCGCCGTTCGGTCACGTTCCTACGTAGTACTCGCTGTAATACAGGACGTAGTAGGTCCGGCGCTATGAACGAGGGTAGCGCTTGTGAACACTCTCAAGGTTCGCTCACACTACACATAAATACCCCCGAATGTAGAAGATTGGTCAGCCGTCGCCGCAGCTCGGTTGGCAGAGCACCGGACGTGACATTTGGA
The DNA here is from genome assembly GCF_052857255.1 of Amblyomma americanum. NCBI lineage: Eukaryota > Metazoa > Arthropoda > Arachnida > Ixodida > Ixodidae > Amblyomma > Amblyomma americanum. Next base: position 249,673,405 of record NC_135497.1, read on the forward strand.
GGTCCTGGGTTCGGATCCCACCGGTGGCATGTGGTTGATATTTTCTTTTCTTCTCAATTATCTTTAAACCACGAAGTAATAACACTTACTGTCTATGTAATCAACACCCCAAATTGGCGAAAAAAATACCCATCCCCTATGCTTCTTGGTTTCGGTGACTGTTGGCTTCCGTCACGCGCTCCTACAGGTAACGTTATCAAAAAGAGAATCATGGTGCCCAACATTTCAGAGGAAAATTAATGAGAAAAAGACCGTAGCAGGAGAATTACTCGCAACAAGTATCCTTAAGTTTTTTTTTTCATATAGCAGTAATGGTCAACATTTATCCTTCGTACAAACCTACAGACATCTAGGCGTCATCATCACATCAGATATCAAATGTAATGGTTATGTTACCTACATTGAAAAGAAAGCAATGTGCGAACTGTTTGTTTAGGAAGGCCCCTGCGACAGTGCACACATGAAATGAAGCTAATAACCTATAACACATTCATCAGGCCAACCTTGGAATACGCAGCAGTCGTATGGGATCCATAAACCCAAGCAAGCATAAAGAAACCTGAAAACATTCAAAGGAAATCAGTAAGATTCGTCTTTCCTGCAGCTGCAAAACATCACCGAGCGTTCTTTTAGATAGAGAAGCTTAGGAACACTGCAGGGAAGACGCCGTGAAAGACTAAAATACATGCACCTAGTCTACCTCGGTAACCTGTTCAAGTCGGCGACGAGCTGCTCCTGAATGCGCGATGACTTTAACGATTGTAATGCAGCGCGACAGTCAGTGAAGATAACCCACGCTGTTGGGGGCTGTTGCAGAATATAAGCAAAAGCTGCTCGCAGCGCATCCAGCCAACACCCTCTAAATACTTTCTTCAGGCCTCTCCAGGCCCTCCTTTCCACACGCGCTACGTCACGCCAAGTGTCCGGTCAGGCTGCTCACCAAGCGCGGCTCCGCTCCGCTCGGTTGTCTCCCTCGATGTGCTCGCGCTTGCCCGGGCAAGCACAGACACGAACGCAGTCTTGCAGTGAGCGTCTAGCTGCTGCTTGAGTCTTTCAGCCTGGCGTTGGGTGCATTTCCGTTCGCTCCTCGCACGGCTGTGTCTGTTTCGTGTGGCCGTTTCTTGTGTGGCGTGCGTACCTGTGCTAGCGCACGAATGGGAAACTGATTGCCTGCCGTGTAGCGAGTGCAACTTCGTGAAACATGGGCCGGTGCTGTGTTCCCGGGTGCCGCGGGAACTACCAGAATGGTCCCAAAGTACGTGTTTATTGCTTCCCAAGAGACGAAGTACGAAGAAAAGCCTGGTTGCGAGCCATTCCACGGAAGGATTTCACACCTACAGAGCATTCGAGGGTAAGACTCTGAAATATTGCTTAATAGGCGCTGGTAATTATCTTAGTTGTGAGCTGTCGCTCCCGGAAAGGCATGCTGTCTTTGTAGGCAATGATATCACTTCTTACACTTATGTATGAATTGTCCAGGAAGCATTTAGTTCTGTGGATGTGCATAAGGCTTGTGTAAAAGCTGTGTAAATATGTAAAAGCTGTTCACTATTCAGACTCTTTTTACTTAGTGTTTTAGGCAATGGAGAGTCATGGCGAATGGCCTTGCTTCATTTTCTCGTGCAGGTGTGTGAACTGCACTTCCACGCAGGCGACTTCATTACGACGTTGTCACACCAAGATGAACTGACAGGGAAAATAATGGAGGTGAAGCGTGACAGGCTACAGTTGAAGATTGATGCTGCGCCTTCTGTTTTTCCAAACTGCCCAAAATACTTGTCCTCAACGCCTGGACGGAGTGAATCGCCAGAGACGAAAAAAGCAAGAAGGGAAAACGCTGCTTTGCAGGAGGCTATGAGGAAGTCACTTCAGTCTAATGAGCTTGAACAGAAAAGAAACAAAGTTTCATCTTACGAGGAGTTCAAATCTAAGTTGCCTGGAATCTGCAACACGAAATTCTGGACCGTTTCTGTCGATGAGCAGTGCGTTAGGTTCCTTCTCATCGAGAATGATCCTTCACCTAATGTGAAATGCGCCTTGGTAGTTCTCCCTGATCTGTCACTTTCTGTTTTCTTGAATGGAGTGAAGCTTCTGTCGCTTCCTTCAGGCAGGATTCTGCCAGCTCAAGTATGCGACACCTCCAGCCTGTCCTTGCTGCTAGAAGAACTCGAGATAGGCTTGCATAATATACCTGAGGTGACGAAAGAGTCGAAACATACTAAAGTATTGCAGTTTGTCGGTTCACTGCTTGCAGACCTCATTGAGGACAGTGATACGACGAAAGAACAGTCTTCTTTGCTGAAATTTCTGGTTGAGCAGATAGAGCTTCTCCTCGCGAAACAGCATGTGTATAGCGCAGAGCTGCTGGTATTCGCCAGTATTTTGAATTCAATTTCTCCTCACGCATATCACTTCACAAGAGCTGCATCAAGAATCATTCTGCCCCATCCTTCCACACTGCGCCGTGTTTGCTCAAATTACAAAGCTGACCCTCTTGTGGAGCAAAATCAACCGCACTGTCTCTCCTACATCCGAGAACGAGTCAAATCAATGAAAGACCACGAGAAGACAGTCACCCTGATGATCGATGAGATCCACATAAAACCATACTTCGACTACAAAGGGGGCACAATAGTAGGATCGTCGGTTCATTCAACGGAACCAGCAACAACAGCCCATGTGTTCATGGTACAATCACTCCTTTCTGCAAACAAGGACGTCATTCACATATTACCTGTGAGCAAACTGAGCGCAGAAATTTTGCACGAGCATGCTAAGAACATAATCATTAATGTTGAGAAAATGGGGCTCAAAATTATCGCTGTGATAACGGACAACAATGCTCTGAACCACAAGATGATGTCGTTATTTGCTACAAGTCCTCAGGTGAGCATTGTCTATCCCCATCCAGCCGATAACGCTCGCCCTCTTTTCTACGTGGTCGATCCTGTGCATCTCTTGAAGTGCATTAGGAACAATTGGATTAACCAGAAAAACCCTGGAACATGCCTCTATTTCCCTGAAATGGACTTGAGTGGAGCAATGCCCGAAGGGCCTCCTCGTATGAAAGCTGCTTCTTTCGCAGCTGTGCGGCAGCTTTATTCTTCAGAGAAGACGTCGCTTGTGAAGGCTGCTTACAGACTGAACGCAAAAGCCGTGAATCCAACCTCAATGGAGCGGCAAAATGTAAAGCTCGCTCTCGACGTCATTAATCAGTTTGTTTCAAATGCCCTCAGGACACATGGTTCCGCGTTCAAGATTCCTCAAGCTGAGTCGACTGCTCTTTTCATTGACGTTATCCTCACATGGTGGCAAATAGTCAATGTTAAGACCCCTTGCAAAGGCCAGAGGCTAAGGGACAGCATGCAAGACCCTGTAAGGTCTGTTGATGACACACAGTTAGCTTTCCTGAGCGGCGTTGTGGACTGGTTGGACGCTTGGGCAAGAATAAACATCACCAGTGGCTCGCTGACGAAAGAGACTCACAGTGCTTTGCGACTGACATGCTATTCTCTGGTAGAACTCTCGCGCTACTGCTTAGAAGAACTTCACTTCAAGTACGTACTGCTGGGCAAATTTCAGACGGATGCGCTAGAAGACCGGTTCGGCCGTTACCGCCAGCTGGCAGGATCACAGTACCACATTTCCGTGCGTCAGCTCTACGAATGTGAGAAGAAGCTTCGTCTTCAAAAACTTTTGACATTTCCACGCGAGGAAACAGAGTTTGAAGACGTAAGTGAGGATCTTGTCCCATGCAACTTTTCTGTGGCTGTCAGCGACGACGATATTACACACGCCCACTCTGACATGGATGCTATTGTCTACATTGCAGGATACGCTGCTCATGCTGCTTTAAAGAAGCTTTCATGTTCTGCTTGCTTCAGCACATTGGTGATTGAAAATCGAGAGATCGAAGCGGAAAATACTGCCATGATAGCTAACCTGTCGAGAGGAGGGCTGAAGTTTCCCCAGCCATGCACAGTTCACATGGTACTGATGACTAAACTAGTTGCAGAGAAGTTGTCTTTTGGAGCAACCGCGGAAGATTTTCTCTCCTGTAGAAATCAACGTGGTGTCGTGATTTCACAGACGATTTCCCTCCTGGACGAACACGACATTGAGACATGTGAAAATGGCCACACTGCACAAACTCTCCTGCGCTTGGTAGTACGCGTTGCAACCAACGTTGTTCTAAACAACTTTTGCAAACTAAGAAATGATGCCATACAAGACAATGCGCAGCAGAAGGCCGCAGCCCGGAAAGCAGCAACGCTTAAGAAGAAGTAAGTTTTATTCCCAAGCAATAAAAATGCTTTGCGCACACTTCATTGCTGGTGTCTCGTCGTTTTTTATTGTAAGGGTCAGATTAGCTGTACAAATACTCAACAGCGCAACATTATTGTGAGTGTCATTATTGCTGTGTGTGAAAGCTTTAAGCAAAACACAATACAGAATAAAACTAACACAATGCGCAGTAGACGGTGTTTTTTTTTTCAATGTTCACGAACTTCTACTTTAACAACTAGATATACGCATGTGCGGTCTGTGCGGATGGATTTTACCGCACGGCAGACATCATGTACGTGATAGAACCTAATAATTAGATGATTAATTGAAATTAACTAATCAATTTTTTATTATAATGACCAATAATGCGAAATTGGCGGCCGTATGCTAAATTGTTTATTATAAAAAACTGTATTAGCAGCTCGAACTTTCTTGACAATAAGGTGTTCTGCAATAAAAAAAATATATAAAGCAGATAAAATGATAGCCTAAGGCGCGCACAAACTAGCGAATTTCTTTTCTGCAGCAACGACAAAAATGAAAATGAAGGAATCACTTATAAGGCAGCTACGTACGGCAGTACCCGAATAGTGCAGACGGGCGCGGCGCGCTGAAATCGCGGAGCGCGGGGCCTGCACGGTCCCTTGGCGTGACGTCACGCGGCCGGTGGAGAGGCCTTAGCATTGAGAGGGTGTTGATCCAGCTCGGTAGCAGGAGTTTAAGTGTGGTGATTGAGTGTCGCCGAGATTGCAAGTGGTGCGCGTCGATGGTATCCAGACGTCAATTACTGACGAGAAGGGCGTGACAGGCCTGCGAGATACGCCACCGTGCTGTGCTGCAGTGGTTCGCCGCTCGCTGCGGCCCCACAGGCAATGAAAGTGGCGCATAGCGATACGTCCGCGCTGCTACCCATTCCCTTTTCCCGTAGTGATGACGCCAGACTTGTGGCTGCTGAATCCTGGAGGGCGCAACGCTCTCTGTGATATGATCCGCAGCGTCAACATAGGCCCCTACTTCGTATCGACCCCACTTGTGACTTTCGCATGTCACGCAGTTTAGATAGGCGTGACCGTAATTGCCTGCACCGAATTCGCTTGTACGTTTCCTACACAAATTACTTTTTTCGTAAAATTGGTGCACCCATCAGCCTTCTCTGCCCGACATGTGGTGTGAGGGAAGACCGTGAACACATAGTCTGCTGCTGCCAGAATTTTAAGTATACCGCAAGGTATTGCTGAGTACTTTAGGACTGCGCCAGGATAGTTCCTTGTACCTAGAGCATGTCATTGATGCCTGATGTGATGCGGCTTCGACTGCGCGTGGAGTAAAAGCCCTACTAGCTTATCTGAAAAGGACACAAGTTTGATCGACACCCTTCGAAAATTGTGTGTGCTTTTGAGTGCGCGAGTGCTGTGTATGTTTGATTTCTGTTTCACCTTTTAATGCGAAAGCATTACTAGTCCCATTACGAGAAAAGCCTGCGGCGTGTGTCAGTGTGCGTACTAGCAGGTGGTGCAGAAAATCCCAGCGATGGCAAAAGAAAATAGGGTGACGTCATCAAGCGGCCTGGAACGCACACAGCAAACCTAGCACCGCCATTACTGGCAATCATATACGTGTCGTTCTTCCTACTAGCTTCCGTACCATAATTATGAGCAACGGTTTGTCGTACAGCGTTCCGGGTGGTGTCATACGATTTCTCTTTGCTTACATGTGTTAGTCAACTTGGAGGCTAGTTCGCGACAGGGATTCGAACCGACGAATAATGCACCTTAGTTTATATGCCTTCCCAGACCCTTTACCTCTTCCCTTAAGGCGCGGTTGAGGTTTGAGACACCGATATTTGAGAGAGTTACTTCGCCATTTCCTTTCCTCAAAATCCAATCACAGTTGTGACGCTGTGCAATTGTACACAGTTGCAGGTAGTGTCATACGATTTCTCGTTGCATATAGTATACGTCTCTTAGTCAGGTTGGAGGCTAGCTCGCGACAGGTGTTCGAACCGAGTGACCGAGTGTTTCACTCGGACCCTGGTGGATTCAGCGTTTTTAGAATCAGCGTTCTGACTCCTGGGGCGCTTGGTTTATGGTTTATGGTGATTTAACGTCCCAAATTGACTGAGGCTATGAGCGACACCGTAGTGAAGGGCTCCGGAAATTTCGACCATCTAGGGTTCTTTAACGTGCACTGACATCGCACATCACAGGGGCCTCTATAATTTCGCCTCCATCGAAATTCAACCGCCGCGGCCGGGATCGAACCCGCGTCTTTCGGGCCAGCAGCCAATAGACGTAACCATGCACTCAGCCACCGCGGCGACTTCCTGAGGCGCGTCGTAGTTTCACTTCTCAGTGCGCAACCTACGCCGAGGTCGAGCGCTCACGATGACCCACTAATGCTTTCGCCTTCGCAGCAAGTAAGCAGACATAAGTGCTCTCTATCTTTTTCCCCTTTTTTTCACACTCATCTCAAGTAGCATACCAGTTTAACTACCAAGCACACCTCTCCTGTAATCACTGGAATGTCTATCTCTCTTCCGCGGTGAGCTAAATCTAAACAAAGATCCCTACACTGAACACGTCTGTCGACCCCAGACACGATAATATCATTCTTAGAAGCTTAAATGATTTGACTGCAGGGCTGATGGTTTCAATAATTCGTTCTTTCCACGAGAATGGAATAGCCTGAGCCGGTACCCTACGGCGTGTCTAACACTCGAGTCTTTTTTGGATATGCTTTAAAGCCTTGTTTTGCTACAAACTTGGTAATTTAATATCTTTGCATATCGCTTTATTTAATGTTTTGATCTTGCATTGTCCCCATTTTTTACCTTGCCGGGGAAATCTTCTCCTTAGTAAGCATGGCACATACCCACCCCGGGGGATCGGCCAAGGTTCAGTAGATAATCTCAATGAGGTATTTGCACGGGGAAAAAAAGCGTGAGAAGACTAAATCAATATAAAAATTAGAAAAGTCAAATGAATTAAAGAAATATGAATTACCAGGAATAGAAAAGAGCATTTTTGGGCATGCGACAAAATTTTTGTATACAGCTAACAATGTAATCGATCAGTTGCACTTATGTAATCATGAAGGTAGCCGCAGACACTGCTTAACGCGAATCCCTTTGCGCTCACACCGAAAGAAAGAATAACTGGAAGAGACAGAGGGTGTCCTAACCTCGAAAGAGGGACCTCCAAATACTGTTTTCTCTGAACTGCGAACCACCGGCAAGAGAGGAGAAAATGATCTATTTTTTCAACTTCCCGCTTGATACACAAAGGTTTGTCGCAGCGAACCCACATCTGCATAAGTACAAAGTTAAGTGAGGGATTCGGCATCGCAGAAGTGCCATTGACACCTCAAAAGGCCTTGATTTACACCACCGGATATTCCAAGGGAACTTTAAGTGGCTAAAATACACGGTATTGAGCAATGGATCACTCAGGTTGGCTGAAATATGTTGGAAGCGCTGGAAATGTGAAGTTTCAAACAGAATGAGGTGAGGGACTGGATAGATTACAGGAGCGCTGAGAGCTGACCTTGCCAATAAATCAGCCACCTCGTTAAAATAGACGCCCGAATGGCCAGGTACCCAGACAAAGCGGATCTCACGCACTGTGCGCGCTACAAAAAACCTAAGCGAACAATTCAATAAAGATTTTCCCGAATTTTGGAGAGAGACTAGAACTGAAAGGCAGTCTGCAAGAATAAGAACCCATGCTACATGCCTAGGAATTTTGAGAAGAGCCAAACCAATGGCCAGGAACTCTGCAAAGAATATAGGAGTATAATCTGGGATACGAACGGAATAGCTCCAAGCCAGCTCCTGCAAATATATCCCAACCGCCGCCTTCTCACAGCTGCCGGAGGCATCAGTGGAGATAACAGTATGAAGAGGAAAATTCAGTAGGTGTTCAGAAAGGAGACCATTTAGGATATCTGCGAGCATATGTTTCGCATAGGACGAGAAAATATGGTCATAATAGAAGACGGGGTCAGCCTCGTATCTGCAACTTGTTTCAAGGAGATCACATCAACCTGAAGCGGGGCTGACAGATTCTGCGTGAACCTTACTTGCGGAAGCTGATAGCGTGGCCAATGATTAGTGAAAAACAGGTGTGGTTGGGATATAAAAATTTGACTACGAACGCCGGGGGCCGGGTCAAAGGAAATTAGGAAAGTACGCGCTGTTAGAAGTTGGAAGCGGGAAAAGAGATCGGGGATACGGGCTTCTAGATAAAGGACAGCGTTTGAAGCTGATTTTGGGAGCCCGAGGCATAGCCGTAGGGCCCGCCTTTCCAGTAAAGCTAATGGCTGCAGCTTGTAGTTTGCGCTACCAGAGAACAAGACACAACCAAATTCCAGAATCGGTCTCATATAAGCCTTATAGAGCAACAGTAACGTGTCACGACGCATGCCAAACTTTTTATTACCAACTCATGTCAACCGGCCCAGAGCACGTTCCCCTTTAATAACATTATTCTTAATATGGTGTCGCCAGTCCAAACTTTGATCATAAGTAACGCCTAGGTATTTAACCGACTCCATCTGCGGAATTGGAGTGGAGCGGTATACTAGCGAGATGTACAAAGGAGTGTCGGGCGGAAATACCAGCACGCCACATTTGCTGACATTAAGTGATAAATTAACTTGGTTCAACCAGACTTAAATAGCATTCAGGTATGCCTGCAAACACTCGTATAGTGCATGAATATCTTTTGCTGACGCGAAAAAAGTTATATCATCTGCGTATACAGAAGCTGTAATGTTTGGATGAATGGGTATGTCCCGAAACAATATGTTGAAAAGCAGTGGAGACAAAACAGATCCTTGCGGCACACCTCTTGATTGAACATAGGTATTAGAACAGAAAGATCCGTCTGTATAGAAGAAAAATCTATCTTAAAAATTCACAAATCCAAGCATAGATGTAGTGCGGTGGATGTAGCTGAGCAAGATTGTTAATAAGGACCGTGTGTTCAACGCTGTCACAGGCTTTAGCAACATCAAGTGTCACCAAGGCCGCAACTTCTCTCCTGCGCATTGACAGTCGTATTCGGCTCTCGAGATCCACATGCGCGGACCATATGGAACAACCGCGACGAAAGCCAATCTGTGCGGAGCTGAGGCCGTTAACGTGATGAACATGCTCTGTGAGGCGACTGTGTACTACTCTTTCTATTAGCTTTACTAAATTTGAGGTTAAAGCAATCGGCCGAATATTGTCTAAATGAAATCCATTCTCTGCATTTTTCAAAAGTAAAAAAATATTTTCGCAATTTTCCAACTGTAAGGAATCCAAGAGTTTTCAAATGACGCATTTACAATATCCAGAAGGTCAGTTGGAAAGTCTTGCGCTAAAATCTTTAACATGCCCACAGTAACCCTATCAGATCCCGGGGCAGCAGGCTGCAGTGAGGAAACAATTGGGAGGAGTTCCGACACGTCCACCTCGGGATAGTCCGAGCTGGAGGTGCGAGTGTGCAAAGGTTCTGTTTTCTGCACTTAGAAACGTAAAGCCAGCCCCTGAGCGATACGTTCAAAGTGTTGCTCAGCTTTCTGCGGAGACAATACCATTGACTTTATGCGGTTGGAGGCCGGAGAGTTGTTATTCTGCGCCATGAATCTATATAGAGCCTTCTTATTCTGAGGTTTAGAGATACGTGTTTAAATTTTGATTATAATCCTCCTTTGCTTTTTTAAAAGTTCTTTTGAAAGATGCAGAGTGGAACTTATAATTTATCCAATTAGCTGGGCTCTGATTATAGGAAAGGCTTTTTCACGCTGCTTTTCTAAGGCTATAAGCTTTCTCACTCTCCTCCGTCCACCAAGGAGACGGCTTCTGGCAGGGGAAGTAGCGCGCACAGAGAATACAGAGCTCTCAGCAGCATCTTGCAGAAAGGAAATTGCCCGCTGAGCTCTTTCTGCTCGACCTGAGCTAATTATGAAAGGAAACGAGGCAGATATCAGTATACGTAATGCGATTTACAAAATTCATGGTTTCACCACCTTTTCTGATAGGAGAGGACATAATAGTAAAGGTTATTGGAAAGTGGTCACTAGATGTACCTGAGTCTACTGTTGACCATGTAGATACTCCAATCCCACGAGATGCTAATGTTAAATCTATGACTGAACGAGAAACTCCACGCATAAAGGTTACTGCTCCGGAATTGCAGCAGCGCACTGCATTCATAGACATCCATGACCAGAGAAGCTGGCCGCAGAAGTCAGAGCGACTACCCCAGACACTGTGGTGCGAATTAAAATCCCCTGCGATGACTGTGTTGTTTGCTCCGCTCAGTAAGGTATCCAAAGAATCTGTCCTATGAACACCTACAGGAAAGTAGACGTTAGCAATAGTTACTTTCGCGCACTGTGGAAGGGGGATTTCAACCGCCAACAACTCACAGTCAGGATAACTTTCTGCGAGATTGATGCCCGGTGACATATTTTTGTAGAGATCATAGTTATTAACCCACCACCCCTGTCATTAATGCGGTCTACCCTGAAAACACGGAATTTTTTCATTGAAAATGATTTAAGTGGAGAGAGTTACGTTTCTTGCAAAATCCCAATATCTGGATAATGTTTATGAAGAAGTATTTCAAAATCCGTGAGAGCAGAAAGTACGGAACGAAAATTCCATTGCAGAACTTTTAGACCCGCCATGATTATTGACTGATGAAAGAGGCAGCAACAGCCTCCTTCAGCACATCAGTTTGGGGGATTACTTTGGGGGGGAGGGTCCTTTCTTTGCTCTGATTTGCGGAACAGCTGACTTCGAGGGTCAGGAAGAAGCTCGACGCTTCTGGGAAGGACAGAGCATTTCAACATCCGTGTTACAGATATCTACGTAAGAGACACTGCCAGGAGCGCTGTTGGCAGGCGGGACTTGGGATGTGTCAGGAGGCGACATGGAGTCACTCTTACTAGCAGCACAATTTAGGAGCGATGCAGGCGTCGCCGCCGAAACAGATGATTGAGAAGGCAGAGACAGGCCTGCAACAAGTTGAGATAAAGCATCGGTGAAGTAGCACAGCATTCGCTAGACCACCACAGAAAGAGCCTGTTCTACTGAGGACACTATCAAAATAGTCAAATTTGAGTCTATATCTGCAACAGAGCTTCGCGCACGGCTGGCATATGTATTATTCTTCCGATCCATAAGTGCATACGCCTCTGCTCTCGAGCATCGCTTCGCTTGAATTATATCTAGCAGGCTTTGCTCGTCAGCTCGCTTCGAGCAGTTGGCATCATCAGCTGAGTGGTTACACTTGCAGAGGCAACACTGGGGCTGATCAGATGAGCAGCTGTCATCCGAATGCCCTTCTCCACAAACACGGCAGCGGGTCGCCGATTTACACGCTTTACCACTGTAACCGAACCGCCAACAGCTGGTGCATTGAAGTGGGCGGGGTTGAAGATGATCCACACGATACACTATTGGCCAGACCTTGAGCTCAGAAGGACAGGAGGAGCCAGCAAAAGTAGTTATAACTGATTCTGTCACTACACGCACACCATTCAATTCTCTACTGCACCGGTAGACAGAAAGAACCCCCACACCTGCATCCTGAAACTCCTCCAGTATTTTCTGTGTGGAAGATGCTGGGTCCACTCCACAAACAATACCTTTGGAGCATGCGAGCTGTTCAGGGATGAATGCTTTCACCGCTAATGACTGAAAAATTTTGCAGTGGAGCAGGTCTGTGACGCAAGCAATGTCAGAGGACTTGAAAACAATGCCTCTACGGCCGAACGGTCGCACCTCAGAGGTCTGAAGGTAGTGGATAGGGAGAGACCTTAGCTCCTGCTGAAGAACCTTAGAGGTTTTCATCTTGATCATTCCTTCACCGATCGGTACGAGCGCCACAGGGATGACGTCAATTCTATTTTTCCTAAAAAGGTCCAGTGGCAAGCTTTGGGTGGGTAAGCTGGCAAACCAGGCTGCCGACTCTCCGCCCGGGGAGGTAAGCGACATACCTGAGCCAACCGCACCCTCAAGTGCACATTAACCGCGCCTACAGACTTAACCTTAGACCTGGCTAAATCCCCCACGCAGAACGGCCTCACCAGAGATGAGCACGCAGACACCACCAGGAAACCACAGGCACCACAAGAAACAGCCGTTCAGAACCGTTCAGAACACCCTTCCTCAATTACCTCGATGCCTTAATTACCTCCACACACACAGATACCACAGATACCTTCTTTTTCTTCTGCGCATGCACGTCCGCGTATAAAATGTTTCTTGAAATGGTGTTGCACATGATGACACTATTTTTCGTTATACGCCCCCTTTTGTGCCTATGTTTATCACTGGAATGTAATAATCTCCAATGTGCACGTGGCGTACCTATCGTGTCGAAGGCCTGGGTCTATTTGAGCGTTTGTGGTGCGCAACACACTTTGTTCTTTTTTGTTCTTTTTTTTATCATTGTTGCCTAGCGTAATGCTTTGTCGAAGAGATAAACCAATCAAAAAGGACAAGGACGAGAAGAGAGACGAACAATGCGACGACTAGTCCTTTTTGTCCTTTTTGACTGGTTCCCTTCTTCGTCATGTACCAACTGGCCCAGATTTTCACTCTTCTGTAATGCTTTGTCTTAAAGTATTTTGTTTGTTGGCGTTACGTTATCCTTTTTTTATTATTGCTTTGTTAGTTTGGTCGTTTTAATGTTCATTTTAAGTAACACCTACTCATGACAAGGGCATTTGCACAAAGACTGGCAGCATGAAATAAATAAATAAATATTTCTACCCACAGCACATAGGAGTGTTGTACAGAAGACCTTTGTGCAAGCAGTAAATCTGGTGGCATGTCAGACTGTGAGCCCTTTTTTATCTTCCTGGGAAGTAGGCGGTTATAGCCTCTTTTTTACTGCCGAGCACACACTACCGACCTCGCTGCCCAATGGAAAACACCACTTGCACTTTGTATCACTGCTATCTTTTTGAGTCAATGCGAGACACCGTGCAGGTACGGGATGCATGCGATCTTCTTTCGTGGCCCGTCCCTATGTCCCAGAGGCCAGAGGCGAAAGCTTTGTCTCTCGCGTCAATTTTACCAAGAGTCTTTCTGCCAAACGTGCGGGATACATATCCAGAAACCCCGCTTCTCAAAGTCTGGCCACATGTCGAAGAATTTTTTTCTTAAGTGGCACGACTTTTTAGGGCTGTCGAAAGGCACGACATTGCTATTCCGTCGTTCGCCAGTCTAGAATGCTCTGAGTTGAAACAGGGAACGGGCTTTCCGGCCTTTGGTGCATACATCCAGCATACATGTTGCTCCGTCAGCCTCAAGATCAAAAAACCGGATGCGGTCATCTTTTGGCTATTATAAAGCGGATTTTAGCCCCTGACCTCTTGCTTTGAAGATCTTCAGAATGTCAGGCTTCGTCCTGATACTGCTGGACACTCTGATGAAGACAAGGTAGCCGTCGACGTGCCTGAAAACTCCCGCTGTGATGTCCCTCAAATCAGCATCCAGTTGTCTATTTGCCTTCGAAGGAAAAATGTCACTGAGAACAGGAGCGACTCGAGAGCTGATGCACACTCCCGATCATAGAAGGTAGACCTTGCTTACCCAGATAACGAAAGCAGAAGCGAGATAGGATAAAAGAAGCTCGAGGAAACTATCCACAGTAACGCCACAAGTATTCCTGAATACGAGGTTGTGACATTCCGTGTGTGCTACGAGGATCCACGTTCGACGGCGCGGCGTAGACGGAGACCCGTGACAGCGGCATCATCAATTACCCAACCATGCTCTTTGAGTGACGACCAGAAAAACCGGACCCGCCGCCGCCCCGGGGAAACAGGCTTTATCCTCCCCAATTTCCGGTTACATTCCAGGACAAGGGAGCTGTCAGCGGGCCAGAGCGCGCCGTACCACAGCCGACGCTATGCGCTACCGCGAAGACAACATTCTTTCCCTCCCCCCCCTTTGTCGTGGGCTATCGCCGGGAAGGCACCCACAGCTTCCCAGAAGGGCCGCGACGGACACCTGTCATGGCGGACAGGCAGTACTCGCCAAGAATGTGGAAAGACAGGCGCTAGTGAATTAGCTCCGAAGAGAGAGCCTGTATATACTCTCACTTGAGAGAGAGTGGTGGCGTTTTTGTTGTTTATTTAGTTTGTATTGTTAACAGACTCTGGGTTCGAGGCTAAGCCCAACCCAAAGGGGTGGTCCCCATCTCGCATGTTATTTTGGACTGGAGAATTGATGCTTTGGGCGGGCCACTGGAAATGACCGCCCTTAGTCCTTTGTTAATCAAGTGCTTAAAAGCACATGTAAACGGATGCAGTCCAGTCTGAGCGGGGGCTCCATGCTTAGCATGTAATGTGATGCTACTTAGGCACTAACCTGCCCGGTCGATGAGTAAAGTAGTGCAAAGTTTGTTCTTTTGTAAATTCAGTTCTGCTTTTTCCAGTTTAACTCTCTGTATATGTATGTTGTAAAATTATGCTCTTCTGTCATCATCTACAAGCTCGCCTCCTGTTCATCTTCCAAGCCGAACGACACTAGAGGAAGGGTTTGTGAACCATCCTCGAAGAAACGGAAGAACGCTCAGGACGACATCGTTCGCCAAGAGGGCCTTCAGCGCCGAAGCCCGACGGCGTGCAGCTTCTGCCAGCAACCGCTCGAGCCCAACTCCGGAGCCACTCCATCGCCCCCATGAAGTCGTCGGCACGTAAGCTCGGACGCCCCAGCCTCTGATGTATAACCTTAATCATGTGTAATTATTGAATATACCTGTTTGTTTAAACTGAGCCATACGGTGTCTCTTTGCCTCTCCGTCCCGTGTGGACCTGCGCATTATGGGGGTCATCACAAGGTCATCGTTGTGCTCAATGATACATTCTTGGACGCGCTTCATTAGGTTCGCATGAAGAAGGGAGTAAAAGGATCCTCGACGTCTGCGCTGAGCGCGCCACATTTTTAGGACTGCGCTTTGATAATCCTCCACCACTGACGCTCAGCTTGGAACATGAAACGGATATCCGATCTTCAGAGATTTCTTTTTTTTAACAGAAAGCTGGAAACTTCGTGTTTCCACGTGCACCTTTCGGAAGCCACAGCTCGGAAGGCAATATCTGGCTTTTTTGTTTTAGCTGCAAAACAGATCGAGCTAGGTGAAACTGTTTTGCGTCCCTCATCCCCGCGCACAAATTATTTTTTTTTTGACCCAGCGACGGCTTTCTACTTGGATGTCGCTGTCTTAACACCCACTTCTAGGAAGCTTTTTAACACAGCAGCAGTGGCGTTCTTCCTGGTAAAGCTCTGGAGCTACAGTGACAAAGACCCTTCCTTATCAGAAGCCAAACGCCTCCTCCAAATGATCCACGACCCTCACAACGTTCCATGGGACCCTACCCATGACAAGATTAGAGCATTTTCTTGCAAATCCGGCCTTATCTCCTTCTTGCACATGGTGGGCGATCTTACAGGGAAGCACCTACAGTTCGGCAGGCTTCAATCCGAGGCTTCAGAAAAAATCTTCGGTCCTAGTTCCAGAATGCGCCGGTGTCTTTCTCCTATGTCCCTGGCGCCGAGTGTCATCAGCTTTCCCGGGCGCCTAAAAGTCTCTCTCTTCCTTGTAACGTCGCTAGAACCAGCTTCCAGAGGTACAGTAGTGAGCAGCCCTGTCTAGAGCGCGCCGACGGTGCTCTGCGGAGCAAGTCAGCGCCATCTAACGTTAGGCTTTGGGTTTGAGTTATGCGTCCCGTGCGCATGCGCAGCAAAAACAGGGATGTCTGCTCATCGCTTCCTTGTTCAGCCCTCGCCTTGCGACTTAGTTTTGTGTCGCCAGGACCGCGCTTCCTGCATTTGTGACGTTCAGACGATGGCCCGGGTGTCGCCGTGCCGCCTCGTTTCACGAGTGTAACGAGACGGCCAGCAAGCAAGCGCGAGTGATAGCGGATGATCGCGCGTTTCTGGATCCAAGTTCCTAGATTTGTACGCATGCCAAATGCCGTGTTCTTTGTAGCTGATAGCGCAGCGCAAAGACACGCCATCACACAATACGCCTGCAACGCATCGTGCGTGCTGGCAAAGCGGTAACCTTATACGGATACGACGGAATCAGGCATAAAACAACCAACCAATCCCAATTCTAGCGCACTCAGCCGTTTGAAACGCGTGATCACCCGCTATCACTTGCTTCCCTAGCCGCCTCGTGATTCGCGCGAAACGCGTTGGTTTTCCAGTCGCTGTTACATAGCATTGAGCGCGACCCTGGGGGTTTGAAGCGCAAGCACTGAGCGGAAATGTGGCCGAGAACCCACGAGCAGGCTCCGCTTCATTTTGGCTTTAGATGGCGCTGACTTGCTCCGCAGGGCGCTGTCGGCGCGCTCTAGACAAGGCTGCTCACCAGTGTACAGGATGATCTGAGTCTGAATTAGTTGCTTCATAGCGCAAATATAACAACAGACGAAGAGGGACAACTCACAACGAGGAGACGCGACACGATATACACTCCGTTAGAAACTCGGCGGTCTTAATCCACTCAGCAAGGAGCCGATGATAACGCTGGCCTCCGTGGATACCGCAAAAGGCCCGCAAATGTACCTTGTAGGATCCGGATCCGACAGATTTTAGAATCATGGCCGGGGAATGTTGCAGCTAGTCGCAAAGTTCCTGGACATCACTCATTATATATGTAAAAAAAAATTATCCGCCAACACTGCCTCAGTGTTCGACTTAAGGAGTTAGCTACGGGAGCTTCAAGTGTTTACATCGATGTGCTCAGCAAACGTGGAGAAGACTAAATTCAAACATCCGCGGATGTTTCCTTTCCGGAAACATCCCTTGTAAGGTACAAGCAACGCCATCTGCCTCATAGATTTTGCACTGCTATTGTGATTTACAGCCACGTTCGCTATATCCGGTATATTTCCTCGTTATATCAGTTAATAAGTTTATAAACGTGTACATCACAACACGACGAATCGTTTGACACCATTCGGAATCTCCTGCGAAAAGCGGTTCGACCGTAATGGCCGTCTGAATGTACTCGGAATGCACAGTTTGGGGGTGTAAAGGTCGTCGGTGCGAATCCCGCACATATTTTAGGCTTCATCTCAATTAGTAATTTGATCCTCACGAACATGTCAAGTCATTTGACACCCCTTCGAGCATTCTGCGTCAAACAGGTGGCCCCCAAATTTTATGCAAATGTTGGTCCCGGGGGGGGGGGGGGTGTCCTATTTTGATGGCCGCTATACTGGCACATACTATATAACGGGTCGAAAGTATAGGTATCAATTGAGGCGATACGCGCCCACTGTTGCTATGTGATATAGTGTGGTAACGTGGGAACTGTTTTGGTCAGTTTGACCTTCATTGTAGACAGACGCGTTCTTGACAAACGAAAGTAGTAAGAGCTAACGATCTGAAAATTTGTACTCTTAAAGGGACACTGAGGAGAACCCTATCGAAATTTTTTTGTTAGCAATATCTGATAGTTCGGCATTTCATGGCTTTGTTGACGCTTGTCCGGGGGCGAAAGATGCATTTATTTCAAAGAAATTTGGATTCGAAGTTGAAGATTTTTTTTCCCGCCACTCCGATTCAAACTCGAGAACTCTTATGACGACACGGAGAACTCTTGTGACGACACAGAACGGAGTGACGTGAAATGTGACGTAAACGGAGACTCCGTGATTTCTGGCTGCTAGCGGTGCGGTCTAGCAGCTGCCGAAATGAAAGCAACCGCCGCCGAACGTTGAAGGCATCTATCGGGGGTCGCTACCGTCGCTTCGTTTACGTTTGCACCGGCGTCTTGCCAGCGTTACGATGGATCCCGTTCCCGAACCCGACGACGTAGTTCTCGCAAAAACTCTGGCCTGCATTTCAGCGACCTCAGCCCCACAGAGCGTGCGATGCTTTTGAGGGAGCACGGTTAGGTAAGGCGCCGGCGGGTGCTTTCCCCCTTCCTCAGAGAGCAGCCGTTGCTAACTAAATATCATAACCCCAGTGCTGGGAGTCGCGAGGGGTGCGTTGCGCCCATCGGAGGCTGGGCGGTGCTTTGGGGCCAACGGATTGTGATTCCTTGAACGGAGCGGTTGCACGGCGCAGCAGGCAGTGTCGAGGTCTCCCACGGTTGCAAGGGCCAAGTTATTTATTTTTTGCCACAAAAAACAAATGGGTGCTCGACGGAAGGTCGCGTTTAAAGTCGGCGGCTTGAAACCAAAGCCGGCGCACGACGCTTCGACGGCTTCCGCTAGATCCAACGGGTCCACTGGATCTGGCTCTCTCGCCAACTTGCATGTATCTTCAGATATGTACTGTGAATGGATTAAAATAGCCGAGCTCGAAAAGAACAGCTCCGCCGAACTGCCGCAGCTATTGAATATAACGCGCACCTCGCCGCGGAGCCAAATCAGTCTGGCCGGGCCGGCGGCGGCTGGCGCACTCGGCGCGAAATAGATACATGCTCCAATCTCCTCGCCAATGCGGTCAGAGTGCGCCGAAACCGCTGAGGTCAAGCGCAGTTGGAGTATAGAGGGTCTCGCTTTGACCGACGTGACTTCGCCGTGCAGGGCGCGCGCGCGCGCGCGCCTCGCCGCAGCATAAACGCGCCTTAACAGAGCCTGCGCTTAACCGCTAACCAACGTATTCAGCGGCGGCATCCATGGGAGCCACTGAAACCCCCCGCCCACTCACCAAATAAAAGAAAAGAAGTCCGGTGCCGAGGTTCGGAGTCGAACCAGGGCCTTCGGCGTTTGAGGCGGAAACGCTACCGCTCCGCCACGACGGATCAAGATACAGCCGACAATAAAGGCGCATATAGTGAATGCACTCTCCTGATGCAGAAATCTCCGCGCTTTCGCTAGGTATATCCTGGCCTAACAGAGCTAGGCCATCAGCAATTTTTCTGAACTGCCTTGTACCTTGTCTCCCGTCCCTGATAAATGATTTCCGTTAAGTAGTTTGAAGTTGACTGGTACAGCCCGGAATGTTTCGCTGGGCAAGCGTGCGAATACAGAAGTGCTGCCTTGTACGATCACCGACCATCGTGCCATCATAGCTTTTCATCGACCGTGGCGATCATCTGACAAGCCTTAACAGGCTCCTTCAAAATTTAACTAGCACTTGAAGCGGTACTTGGAGTTTCTCTGCTGTTCGGCGCTTGTAAATCGAAGCGCGTCAAAAACAAAACCACGGGGCACGCAAAACTCGTAGACTCGAAGCGCCATAAAAAATCGAAACTCTCCTGGCCGCCTATGGCGCCGCCAAGCATCCGTTTTCTTTGCTTCCAACATTCAGGTTGTCTTTTGCCTGCCTTCCTTGTGTGATAAAAGTGCAATATTGGTTTTAAAACAAAACTTACTTCAATATTGATCTGCGCAGCCTACCTTTGTCAGCCTCAGAGATTCGCGATCCCAAGTAGGATGGAAAATTCCTCCAAGGTGGCGTCTCTTGTCCTATGGCGTCACTACGCTTGTACTTGCGAGATTGGCCTGTGGTGGCGATACCTGTATTTTGGTTCTTGCTATTTTCTACCTTACAAGAGCTTTGTTTTCAGTAAGAGCGGCGTTTTTGTGATCAGGAGCTGGTATTCTATCGATACAAGCCAACTTCAATTTCTCCTCAGTGTCCCTTTAAGGGTGCGTCTACGTTTGTATAACTCGCACCTTGGTACTCATCAAAACGGGTGCAAAGTAGGGCTGTCAAATTCAGACATGGGGTGTCATAGTTGCACCCTTTTCCCGACCGGTTTGCAGCTTCAAAGGCCTTGGTTGCTTTACAGTTGAAAAAGTAGCGACTGCTTTAAAATTTAACACGGTGGTCATTTCTGCGGTGCGCTCACTCTACGAGGGAAGCTGTAAGTCCCTACGAAAAGCTGCCGACGACTTGTCTCAATATGCACTAGAATTACGGCATCCCATACTATAGTTACGATACACAGATGTCTCTCATGGCGTGTTTGCACCTTTTTGCCGTGGAGTTTCATTTCTGATGCCAGCATGATGGTCAGGGCATATTTTGCAATATAATCGGAAAAAGAAGAAAAAAGCGCCTCCAAAGAAGTCAACCTTCCTCAAGCACGCTCGCACATTAATACGATCTAACATATGTCGCGTAATTAATGCCAAGGAACGCAAGCAGATTAAAGCGCCATTGCGTTCAGTCATACAATGACATAGAGATGACGAATTTCACCTTTCTCCGCATTTCTATTACTCCATTATAGCGAGCCGCCATTGGGAATCACTGGCGCTTAGCAGCTGAGCTTCAATAACTAAACTGATTCTTAAATTACGGTGGCGTAACTCTCAGACACAGCTGCACGCGTCAAACCTGTAGCTTTATAACATATATGTATATAGTGAATAAATGTGAATGTTTGTGGTGCTGACGTACAGTGTGTGATCACAATTGCTACAAAGCAACGATCGGTGAAATTGCTTCGGTGAAACAGCCTTCGATGCACAATAAACCTCCTGAACCCACGGAGCTTTCGGGAGGCCACAAGGTACGAGCGCTTCCGACCGAGCAGCAATTAACCCAGGTGCAGGCCAATGTTTTTACCCTGCGTTTGGGGCACATAGCCTTACAAGTTTAAGCCCCATAAAAGCCACCGTGCACCAGCCAACCCCAGCCTTACACCGGCGACCAACCTCAGGAGAAGGTAAGAATTGCAAACGGGAATAGTTGGTTTGACAATGATTTGTGCGGCGAAGAGAGCTAAAAACACAAGGACAAAGGGAGACAGCGCTTTTCGTGCGTTGTCTACCATTGTCGTTGTGTTTTTCGCTTTCTTCACCGCCCAAATCAGGAGAGGGGTAGCTGTCGCTGTACTGTCGCGGACTATTTTCTCACAGCAGTATCTCGTCGCGATTGTTTGTTCAGACCTACGGACAGACGACATCATTGTTCAAGGAAACGAACAGGCGCACCCATCTTATCTTCTCTTGTTTTTATCTTTGCTACACCAATTTCTTCAAGCGTTTTACCAATTTGAATACATTTGCCGGCCCGTTATTACCTTTGTTGCATGCGCCTGCTTGCATGCAGTGAGCAGTTCACCTCTTGGACTGCTGTAGGGAACGGCCCGGGCCAGGCCTCCAGTTGGGCTTGGCGGGCCGGGCCCGTACTCAGTAAAGCGACAATTTAGCGGGCCGGGTCTGGGCTTCCAAATGAGACCCGCGCAGTCCTCTACACTCTGAAGGCATCGCGTGAAATGCCTTCAAGCCGAAGCAGTTGTGCAGGTCGTATAGAGGAGTACAGAGCACGTCCGTCTGGTCATGGCATGCATGCTTATAGACCGCCAAGAAATTGAGCTTTTGCGTGATTTCCATGCATGTGCCAATAACTCTTATGGTTTCTTGTGCCTATACCTTTTTTTTCGTCGTCAGGAACGTATTCCAAAAAGCACGATGTAGCCAGGAGCATAAGCCCTTCCCTGCCAGGCTGTCCGCAGAACTGACTAACCCGCATTTAATCTCGGCTTTATTTCAGCAATACGGATAAGAGTGAACGCACTAGTGCCTGCCGGAGCTAAATATGAGGTAAGTGGTGAAAAATTCTTTTATGTGACGCTGGCACCTTTCTTCTGCGGCCGCATTTGCCCACTACCACCTAGAAATCAATACAGAAGGCAGAAGGGCGCCAAGGAACGTTATACGTGCATAGTTGGCACTGCTTGGAAGCAGTGACGCTGCCATTGATCCCCTAATACCATCTTCAGTTTCCCTGTGCACTAATGCAAGCAGGGTGGGAAGCTGAACGGTGATAGGGTGGCTAGACGGTGACAAACAGGTGCCGCTGTTGCCGGTCGCTTTTCAGAGGGCCACAGTGAGCGGGACTGCGGGGTTATCGCAGCCCTCGGTCGCCCGCAACTGTATGCGTCTGCCTCGTCAGCGCCGCGTGATAAACGAAAATGCGTAGAACGGCAGCTTTGCTAATGGTAGGTTGACTCATCTGCAAATCAAACATAAGTGCCCTGGTCCATGTATGCTTCTGCGCCATTTCGTGGCACCGTCCGTTTTCACGCACGCACACGTGAACAGGCTTATCAGTTTTTTTTAAGGATATAGAAGATGCTAAAATGGGGAAAAAATCAATTCTTGGTGTTGAAACTTTCCTGAACATTATCCGATGACTGCAATGTTTTCCCACTGTTTAGTAACGCAAGAAAAAATGCTTAGCAGTGAGCAGGCACGCCTGATTTCTGTGGAGCTAAACATAATTGAATTTTTATGTGAAAAATGGTGTCCAAGCAACAATAGGAATTTTTACTGAGCACAACTGATACTTTAACAAAAGCAAGGCAAAGCAAAAAAAATTTACAGCCTTTGTTAAACGTTTAGAGCCCCGGGAAGTTTGCTTCTAAGCCGAGTAGTAGGGCTCGTTATGCATCCCTAGCTTTCCAAATCACCGGAAGGTGAGAACAACTTCCGTCCTCACCCCTTTAAAGGTTAGGATTTCCATGGATGCTACAAAGGCCCTACCACGCACCTTAGGGCTCTTAAATTTTGACAAAGACCGTACATGGTACGTTTCCTTGAACGCTGGCACATTCAATTCTGTCTTCTTACCTCGTGTGAGATGCATGATTTCTTCGTTCCTGTGTGGAAAAGCTTTCGTTTCCTTTTTGCTCGGCACTTAGCAAACATGCGTAAGACTATTTGGGACGTACTTTGATAAGTCGGCTACCGACAGCGACCCCTGTCACACACTACGTTCGAAACATCCCTACCCTTGGTGCGCACACGTATACAAGAGCCAGATGATGAAAAAGCCTTCTGTGCACCAAAACTCGCCCACATCAGTGGTTATGACGCTCGGCAGCTGACCCGAGAGACGCAGGTTCGATCCCGGCCGCGGCGTTCGAATTTCGATGGAGGTGAAATTCTAGAGCCATGTGTACAGTGCGATGTCAGTGCACGCTAAAGAACCCCAGGTGGTGGAAATTTCCGGAGACCTCCACTACGGCGTCCCTCATAGCCTGAGTCGCTTTGGGATGTTAAACTCCGATAAACCAAACCAGTTCTTCACGCTATGAAGTACGTTTTCCACTAACTAGTTCAGCGAGAGCTTCTTAAGGAGTACCTGCACGAACACACCCAAAATATCGACGAGTCCTTTGACCACGTCGTCTGGGAGCGCGCACCAAATAATGCCTTCCTTAGAACGTGTATTTCTGGAATACCCCTTTGGGCTTAGCTCTCACTTTCAGTAGGCATCTTGGTCCGAGTTGACGTCTTGAAAACATTTGGGATATCACAGGCATGATGTGGGCCGTCGTCGAAAGTATACTTTCCTGGGACAGATGGTGAAGAGACCCCGAAGGAGGCCACAGAAGCAAAGTGACAAGCAATGTAGCATAAAAGTGACACTGCTGCTGACAACAATGCTATGCCCAGCTTTATCGGGCAAACATTTTGAAAATTAGAAAATTGTAAGACACTGTTATGGAAGTATTCAATGGAGGGGCCCATTATTCTTATATGTAGCAAAATCTTTCTTTTCAAGTGTTTCCATCGATCGCATCGAACAGTTAAGACTGCCGTAGAAAACCAATGGGGAACGCTTTTGACGATAGCGAAGACGTGAATAGAAAAAAAAATACAAGACTGCCATCGGGTGATCTGCGGGTATATTGAATATTATAGTGAAATCTTACATTAGATGAAAAACTGCGTTCATAAACGGTTTCCCGCTCAAAATTGCTTTTATCTAGAATTGCTGGGTATGTGTGTTTCAGTTGCACCTTGTTTTCGAAAAAAATTGAAGTAGACATGGTTTTGTTTCTGACCTTAAATATCTAGAAATGTAATTTTTTGTTACATTTGTCTTTTTTAGAAGAACAAGAAAATATGCAAGAGTGATCTTTTTTTTTTTCGAACAAAGCTACTGAACTGTACTGGTGCATATTTATTCAGTAGCTATTGTTCTAAAAAAATTCTATTCTGATATAACATATCAAGAAACTTGTTCCCAGAAAAAAATTCCAAATCCGTGAACATTTGCTGCCTTGCCTTGGCCGGCTACGGAGTGGACGCATTGCGCTTGTTTATTTGTAAGTGTTTCGTGCTTAAATGGCGGTACTTCAACCTGACGCCTTATCTTTTTATTTTCCCTTGCCGGAAAGCTATATCAAATTCTACTCGCAT